>NC_091383.1:1107500-1132500 GCF_038502225.1 Cherax quadricarinatus
GTATCAAAATTTGTGGAGTAAGTCAGTCGTTGTCAAAAAGTCAATGAGAGAGTCCGGATGAAAGGTGGGTCCATCAGCGAGAAGGGAAGGTAAAGAGAGAGCAGCGGGGCGAAGACGACGACAGAGGTAAATTCTGCGTGCTCGTTGATAAAGTGGGCAGTCCAACAGAATGTGGCTGACTGATAATGGAGCTTGGCAATTCTCACAGAGAGGAGCAAGACGCCTCTCCATGAGATATCCATGAGTAAGACGAGTATGGCCAATGCGAAGACGGGAGAGAGTAGTCTCCCAACCTCGACACTGGTGATAAGAAGACGGCCAGTAACCTATACTCGGTTTAATAGACTGAAGTTTGTTGCCGAGCATAGTAGACCAACGTTGTTGCCAACGGGTGTGAAGGTGGGAAGATATTACAGCAAAATAGTCCGTACATGGAATACCTCTATAAGAAACTGGTAGGTCATGTACTGCTGACCGCGCAGCAGTGTCTGCTTGTTCATTGCCCTGTACGTCAACATGACCAGGGACCCAACAAAAAACAATATCTTTATGCTTAGTAAAGATGCGGCGTAGCCAAAGTTGGATACGGAGGACTAAGGGGTGAGGTGTATCAAATTTTTGTATAGCCTGTAAAGCACTAAGGGAGTCTGAGACAACCACAAATGATGACACAGGCATAGATGCAATACGGATAAGTGCTGTAAGGATGGCATATAATTCAGCAGTAAAAATACTAGCCGAAGATAGTAAATGCCCTTGTACGACGCTGTCCGGAAACACTGCTGCGAATCCTACGCCGTCAGAAGACTTAGAGCCATCTGTGTACACAGCAATGGCATGAGAATGAGAGTGAAAGTGGTCAAGAAAAAGAGAGCGGGAAGCGACCGTAGACAGTTGGGCTTTCGAGCAAGGGAGGGAGAAAGAACAGACTCGAACAGCTGGAACTTCCCAGGGGGGTAGGGAAAAGTGTGATGCTACATGTACATAGAAAGGTGGTAGTTGAAGAGAAGACAAGAGCGAATGAAGGCGAAGAGAGAAGGGACGGAGTAAGCAGGGGCGGCGAACAAATAAAGAATGTCTACTAATATCAGTGACCATTCTATAAATGGAAGGATTGCGGAGATCATGAGAGCGTACATAGTAGCGCAGGCAATGGGCATCACGGCGATCGGATAAGGATGGAACGTTCGCTTCTGCATAGAGGCTTTCGACAGGGGAAGAGCGAAAAGCACCAAGGCATAAACGTAATCCTTGGTGATGAATGGGGTTAAGGCTAGAGAGAGTAGCAGGAGATGCCGCTGAATAGATCTGGTCACCATAATCAAGTTTCGATAAAATAAGGGTGGAATGTAGGTGAAGGAGGGTTCGACGATCAGCTCCCCACGAAAGATGAGCAAGGGTTTTAAGAAGGTTCAGCCGGCTGTGACAAGTTGCCTTCAGAGAGGTAATGTGAGGTTTCCAGGATAACCTACGATCAAAGAGGAGGCCCAGAAACTTGACTGTATCACGTTCAGGGATACGTGAGCCATAGAGGTACAAAGGATGATCAGAGATGACAGAGCGTCTAGTGAAAGTGATTTGGTGGGTTTTAGTGCTGGAAAATTTAAACCCATGTGTGGTGGCCCAATTGGAAACACGGTCGACTGCATGCTGGAGAGAAACTGTAAGGAGGTGACAGTCAGCGCCTGCACAGGCAATAGCGAAGTCATCAACATAGAGTGATGACCAAATATTTGATGGAAGACTAGAGGCCAAATCATTAATAGCAAGGAGAAAAAGTGTTGTGCTCAGAACACATCCCTGGGGGACACCTTCAGCTTGGATAAAGTCCGGGGAGAGCACATTATTAACCCGAACACGGAAATGCCTGTCAGTTAAAAAGTTCTTAAGGAAGGATGGTAGATTGCCTCGAAGGCCTAAGGAGTGGGCTTGGGCTAAAATATTATACCTCCAAGTTGTGTCATATGCCTTCTCAAGATCAAAAAATATGGCAATAACTGAGTGGTTATTCGCAAAGGCATTACGAACATACGTATCCAAGCGCAGTAAGGGGTCTATGGTAGAACGTCCCTTACGAAAGCCATATTGACGAGTGGAGAGACTGTTGTGTGTCTCTAAATACCACACTAAACGTCTATTTACTAGACGTTCCATTACTTTGCAAACTGCACTGGTAAGAGCAATGGGACGATAGTGGGAGGTTTCATGTCCCGTAGTGCCTGGTTTGCGGAAAGGGAGAACAATGGCGGATTTCCACAGCTGTGGAAGAACTCCTTGTGACCAAATAAGATTGTAAAGGCGTAATAGGACTGCAAGGGCTGACTGATGTAAATGTTGTAGCATACGAATATGAATGTCGTCGGGCCCAGCTGCCGATGATCGACAAGCTGAGAGTGTTGCCTCCAGTTCTTGAAGTGTAAAAGGCACATTATACTGTTCTTCTCTGAGAGAAGAAAAGTCCAAGGGTGCTAACTCTCTGGCAGACTTTGAGGAAAGAAATGAGGGGCATAGATGGAGTCCCTGAGAAATACGGACCAGATGATTGCCAATTTCATTGGCAACATCTAGTGGGTTTGCTATATCAACACCGGCAACCCGCAGAACAGGAGCCGGGTCAGGAGAATATTTACCACTCAGTTTTCGTACTTTTTTCCAGACTGCACTCATAGAGGAAGCAGAGGTGATGGTGGAGACATAATCTCGCCAGCAAGTGCGTTTAGCGTCACGGATGACACGGCGAGCGATCGCACGCTTCTGTTTAAAATCAAGGAGTCGCTCTGTGGTTCTATTGTACCGGTACCTGCCCCATGCAGCGCGTTTCAAACGTACTGCACGAGCACAAGCAGGAGACCACCAAGGCACGCATTTCTGAGAATGCCTGCTCGAAGTTTGGGGTATAGAATGAGAAGCTGCGGTGAAAACGGAGGATGAGAAGAGGTGTAAAAGCTCATCGATGGAGGACGAAGAAGGAACCTCTTTAAAAACAGTCAGGTGTGAGTAAAGGTTCCAATTTGCCCGATTAAATTGCCAGCGTGGGGTGCGAAGAGGTGGCGAATATGAAGGGGAAGTAAGAATGATTGGGAAATGATCACTGTCATGTAAGTCCGGGAGAACAGACCAAGTAAAGTCTAATGCGGCGGAGGAAGAGCAAACTGAGAGATCGATGCAAGAGAGAGTATGAGTCCGAGGATCAAAATGGGTGTGAGTACCTGTATTTAAAACATGGAGGGGGTGGGTGGCAAGAAAAGCCTCTAACTGAATTCCACGGGAATCACAGTGAGACCCTCCCCAGAGGAAATGGTGGGCATTAAAATCACCAAGTAACAGAATTGGTGGCGGTAATGACGAAACAAGGAAGGCAAAATCCGGAATAGATAATGCCCGAGAAGGAGAGAGATATAAAGAACAGAGCGTATACCACCTATGTAAGTGGATACGGGCTGCTGTGTAATGCAGCGAAGTATGAACAAATAGCTGATGGTACGGAATATCAGTGCGGAGAAGAAGGGCACTTTCATTAAAGGTCCCATCAGGAAAAGGATCTGAAGAATACAATAAATTATAGCCTGAGATGTGAGAAATAACAGCAGAGTGTAATTTTGGTTCCTGTAAGCAAACACCAACAGGGGCAAACTGGGAGAGTAACATCTGAAGCTCACCCCGATTACCCCTGAGGCCACGTATATTCCACTGTAAAAAGGCCATGAATGGCAATGATAAAGATACTTGAAATCCGCAGGTAAGGGTTCCTACGGACTAGGAGGGTTAGAAAAGTCCACATGCGGAGGCAGTGGAAAATGTTCAAGCAGCGAAGGAACGGTGCGCTGTGAAGAAAGGAGTTGCGCAGATGGAGCAGAGGAGAGAGAAAGAGCGGAAGGTGGATCAGTGTCCATTGATGGTTTGGTCTCTGCAATATATTCAGAGATTGCTTCAAGTGTTTCAGAATTCAGAGATGTTGTATGGGAGACAATATTGGGAATGGTAGGGGGAGGATGAGTAAAGATTGGAACTGTATTGGACTGTACCAAGGTAGGGGGGGGCGAAAGGGTGGAGGGAACTGGAGAAGCGTGGCAGGGGACAGAAGAGACAGGAACCTGGGAGGTAGCAGAAGAGGAAGAAACTTGGGAGGGAACAGGGGAGGAAGGTACATTACGAGGAGGAGGGTGAACCTCTGCACTTGTAACTGAGCCAGTGAGAGGGGAAGAACTAGGGACAGAGACAGGGAGGGTAAAATGAGGAGGTGGAAGATGGGTAGGAGGTGTTACCGGACCTTTTTTTGACTTTTGAGAAGTAGAGGGACGATTGGGAAGAGGTGTCGTACGAGGTCTCGTCGATACTGAGGCTTGTAAGAGAGAACTCGAAGAAGCGAGATTAGACTGAGGCGTTGAAGTAGGGACGTCTGAGCCGAGGACAGCAAAAGGATTAGATACAGGAGTGATTATGGGAGAGGTAACCACAGAGGTGGGTGTAGAAGATGGGATACCAGAAGTGGGGGGACGTTTTGAAACACGGGAATAAGAAACACGTGGGAGTCTCCCTTGGAGGCGGAGATGAGAAACTGCCATGGCATAAGGGAGACCTTCTGTCTCTTTGAGGTAACGGATTTCCCGCTCGTTTAAATAGACCTGACAACGGCGAGAGTACGAAGGGTGAGCCTCATGACAGTTAAGGCAAGAGGGAGATCGATTGCAAGACGTATTAGAATGGTCATCGGCACCACAGACTGGGCATTCGGCGATAGATCTGCAATATTTCGCTGGATGGCCAAATCGCCAGCAATTTCTACACTGTTGTGGTGTAGGGATCACCTTTCGAACTTGTAACCGATGTCCTGCTATATAAACTGAGGATGGGAGTTCTCGGCTGTCAAAAGTTAAACGAGCCACATTGCTAGGGTATCGTCTCCGCCCACGGGCAGGAAGAACGTAAGTGTCTACCTTGAGGATTGGGAGATCTTGGAGTTCCAGCTGTTCTAGAATGTCGGTGCCACATGTCTGGAAATTTTGTTGAACTATGGTATGGGGCAGAATAACGGTACCACTACAAGAATTGAGGGAATGATGTTTTTCAAGGGTGACAGGAACAGTATCTATATGGGAAAGACGAGAGAGCTCACGAGCCTGGGTAGCATTCTGTACGGTAATGATGCGCGTACCGCTCTTAAGAGCATGAAAAGAAATATCTTTACCAACATGGCGTAGGAGTGCCTTGCCAATACTATGGTCAGAAAGATAGGCAGTAGAGGAAGTTGGTCGTAAAGTGAAGAATTTAGTCCACTGTTCAGTCTGAAACTGAGCGTGGAAAGGTAGTGAAGGACGTGTCGATCTTTTCTGAGAAGAACGAGAAGGTGAAGGTGGAGAAGTATCATCAGCAGGTAATTGTCGTTGACGTTTAGGCGTGGGACCAGAGTTGGTCCGACGTGGAACGGGTCGGCGATTTGAAAATTGCCGCACCGTAGAGGGAGAGGCCGGAAGCATAGTCAGAGGAGAGCGAAGGTCTGGTAAATCGAAGGAGTCAGTCGAGGCCTCAGTACCTGAAGCAGGTGAGGAAACAGCACCGGCAATAGGTACAGAGGCATGAGGAATGTCTGAAGAGTGGTCCAAAGACGAGGCGGGGTCAGAACGGGGTGCGGTATCAAGAAGGGGCCCGGGGGTACCAGGTTCATGGACTAGGGCTGCCATGGTTAGGTTACTTCTTTCTTTTTGTTTTTAAGAAAAAAAAAGAAAGAAGAAAAGAAAATAAAAATAAAAAAAAGAAAAAAAAAAAGGGGGGACCGGGGAGGGATAGTTCCTAGGAGGAATGAAAGGGCCAGAAATCTCCCTCCGCGCCCAAGAGGACTCGACACCGCTAGTAGCGCAGATGCAGCATGGAACCCGTGCCATACCCTACCCTTCATGCCAGTAAACCAGCAATCTGGGATAGCAACCTCACATCTGCCGAGCTACCTCGGTGGACAAAAGAGAGGGCGGCCGGATATCCGCCACAAAGCATACCTCCTTCAGCCACCACCCCCGGAATCCGAAAGGTGGCTTCCAGAGATACACCCGTCGCCCAAAAGACACCCAAAGCTACTCCGGGATACCGGAGAGGGATCGGGACATCCCTAGGCAATCCAGATTCCACGGCAAACTACGCCACCGCCAAGAAACCTCAACGGAATGGGATCGACCCCGGTGTCCTTTCCTCTACCTAGGAACTAGCGTGCCTGTGGGAGAAATCCCAAAGGACAAAAAGAGGAAGGGCAAAAGGGAGGAGTGGGGAGGAGGAGGAGGAAAGGAAAAAGGGGAGGATGGGGAGGATGGGATAGGGGAGGGGAGATTGGGGGGTAATTAGGTTCGGTCTGAGGAAGAAGACCGATAGGTCTAATTCCTCAGACCAAGAGCCTCTTCACCACGCCAAGGAGCCCCCCTTGAAGAGGTCTCCAACAACAACTTGCTGATATATTCACTCTTAGAAGAGGGTGATTCCTGCTTCATTTCTCTCTTTTCCACCCTTCTCTCATATCAATCCTTCTCTTCTTTCCCCTCCCTTCTTTTCCATCCTGGTATCAAACACCCAGATAATACACAATACTTACATATATAGACAGAAGATAGTTCTTCTCACCAGATAGTGAGAGTCCCTTCCGTGCAGAAGAAGATTTCGTTCGGATTTTTAACCCCGGAGGGTTAGCCACCCAGGATAACCCAAGAAAGTCAGTGCGTCATCGAGGACTGTCTAACTTATTTCCATTGGGGTCCTTAATCTTGTCCCCCAGGATGCCACCCACACCAGTCGACTAACACCCAGGTACCTATTTGCTGCTAGGTGAACAGGACAACAGGTGTAAGGAAACGTGTCGAAATGTTTCCACCCGCCGGGAATCGAACCCGGGCCCTCCGTGTGTGAAGCGGGAGCTTTAGCCACCAGGCCACCGGGCCACTCTCTCTCTCTCTCTCTCTCTCTCTCTCTCTCTCTCTCTCTCTCTCTCTCTCTCTCTCTCTCTCTCTCTCTCTCTCCAGATATTTTCCAGACAACAATATCCGTGTGTACACTGGATAAAGCACATGGGTGTTCCACGTCCGTATTGAATCCTCTTCAAGGTTTAAAGAGGTAAGACTGCTTGGGGACTCCTTCCTCTCAGAGGCTTCAGGGAATTTGCTAGAAGGAAGAGGTGTAGGAGGTGGATAAGAAGAGGAAGACGAAGAAGGAAGAAGATTAGTCGTATTGTTAACCCAGGTGGGTTAATAAAACGTGATAAACCAGGAAAGCCAGGGAGTGTGGTTTATTTTCATTGTGGTCCTTAGTTTCTCTTCCCCAGGATGCCACACACAACAGTCAACTAACACCCAGGTACCTATTTACTGCTAGGTGAACAGTGACAGCAGGTGTAAGGTGACTTGCCCATACGTCTCACCCTGCCCAGGATGCCACCCACAGCACTCAACTAACACCCAGGTACCTATTTACTGCTAGGTGAACAGTGGCAGCAGGTGTAAGGTGACTTGCCCATACGTCTCACCCTGCCCAGGATGCCACCCACAACACTCAACTAACACCCAGGTACCTATTTACTGCTAGGTGAACAGTGGCAGCAGGTGTAAGGTGACTTGCCCATACGTCTCACCCTGCCCAGGATGCCACCCACAACACTCAACTAACACTCAGGTACCTACTTGCTTGTTAGGTGAACAGGGATGGCAGGTGTAAGGTGACTAACACCCAGGTACCTACTTGCTAGGGGAACGGGGACAGCAGGTGTCTTAAAAAACATGCCCAGTAATTCCACCCTTACCGGGGATCGAACCACGGCCAGTGTGTGTGTGAGGCGAGAACATTGCCTACCAGTCCAACCAGTGACTTCCTCAGTCCAGCACAGAGATGAATGGTGGAAGACGAGAAGGAAATTGAGGTAATCAGTCCCTCACCAATAGTCAATGTCTTTAATCCATCAATTTTGAGAAAAGTGTCGTACTAGTGTCTAATTCACCAACTTTTCGGTTTTCTGAACCATTTATCTACAATCCACTGCAAATCCCTGGATATATTAACCGCCTTAAAATATTACGCGTCACGGTGTTAATATATACTAATAAATAAAGGTTAATTATTTTTGACTGACCTATGTTAGGCCGGCCAGGATTAAGCTGCGTTATATTTCGCTAAATTTAGCCAAAATATGAGTCTGACGGGTTAATTTCTGTATAATATATATATATATATATATATATATATATGTGCAGATGTTAATTCGCAAAAATGAATGTAGGGATGTATTGGAAGATTTTCTCGAAAAGTGAAATTTTTAGGTTAGTTGTCCCTCTGTGTCAGTCTGACCTGAACACTGTCTGTGTCAGTCTGACCTGAACACTGTCTGTGTCAGTCTGACCTGAACACTGTCTGTGTCAGTCTGACCTGAACACTGTCTGTGTCAGTCTGACCTGAACACTGTCTGTGTCAGTCTGACCTGAACACTGTCTGTGTCAGTCTGACCTGAACACTGTCTGTGAAAGTCTGACCTGAACACTGTCTGTGTCAGTCTGACCTGAACACTGTCTGTGTTAGTCTGACCTGAACACTGTCTGTGTCAGTCTGACCTGAACACTGTCTGTGTCAGTCTGACCTGAACACTGTCTGTGTCAGTCTGACCGGAACACTGTCTGTGTCAGTCTGACCTGAACACTGTCTGTGTCAGTCTGACCTGAACACTGTCTGTGTCAGTCTGACCTGAACACTGTCTGTGTCAGTCTGACCTGAACACTGTCTGTGTCAGTCTGACCTGAACACTGTCTGTGTCAGTCTGACCTGAACACTGTCTGTGTCAGTCTGACCTGAACACTGTCTGTGTCAGTCTGACCTGAACACTGTCTGTGTCAGTCTGACCTGAACACTGTCTGTGTCAGTCTGACCTGAACACTGTCTGTGACAGTCTGACCTGAACACTGTCTGTGTCAGTCTGACCTGAACACTGTCTGTGTCAGTCTGACCTGAACACTGTCTGTGTCAGTCTGACCTGAACACTGTCTGTGTCAGTCTGACCTGAACACTGTCTGTGTCAGTCTGACCTGAACACTGTCTGTGTCAGTCTGACCTGAACACTGTCTGTGTCAGTCTGACCTGAACACTGTCTGTGTCAGTCTGACCTGAACACTGTCTGTGTCAGTCTGACCTGAACACTGTCTGTGTCAGTCTGACCTGAACACTGTCTGTGTCAGTCTGACCTGAACACTGTCTGTGTCAGTCTGACCTGAACACTGTCTGTGACAGTCTGACCTGAACACTGTCTGTGACAGTCTGACCTGAACACTGTCTGTGACAGTCTGACCTGAACACTGTCTGTGTCAGTCTGACCTGAACACTGTCTGACAGTCTGACCTGAACACTGTCTGTGACAGTCTGACCTGATCACTGTCTGTGTCAGTCTGACCTGAACACTGTCTGTGACAGTCTGACCTGAACACTGTCTGTGACAGTCTGACCTGAATACTGTCTGTGTCAGTCTGACCTGAACACTGTGTCAGTCTGACCTGAACACGGTCTGTGACAATCTGACCTGAACACTGTCTGTGACAGTCTGACCTGAACACTGTCTGTGACAGTCTGACCTGAACACTGTCTGTGACAGTCTGACCTGAACACTGTCTGACAGTCTGACCTGAACACTGTCAGTCTGACCTGAACACTGTGACAGTCTGACCTGAACACTGTCTGTGTCAGTCTGACCTGAACACTGTCTGTGTCAGTCTGACCTGAACACTGTGACAGTCTGACCTGAACACTGTCAGTCTGACCTGAACACTGTCTGTGTCAGTCTGACCTGAACACTGTCTGTGTCAGTCTGACCGGAACACTGTCTGTGTCAGTCTGACCTGAACACTGTCTGTGTCAGTCTGACCTGAACACTGTCTGTGTCAGTCTGACCTGAACACTGTCTGTGTCAGTCTGACCTGAACACTGTCTGTGTCAGTCTGACCTGAACACTGTCTGTGACAATCTGACCTGAACACTGTCTGTGACAGTCTGACCTGAACACTGTCTGTGTCAGTCTGACCTGAACACTGTCTGACAGTCTGACCTGAACACTGTCTGTGACAGTCTGACCTGAACACTGTCTGTGTCAGTCTGACCTCAACACTGTCTGTGACAGTCTGACCTGAACACTGTCTGTGACAATCTGACCTCAACACTGTCTGTGACAGTCTGACCTGAATACTGTCTGTGTCAGTCTGACCTGAACACTGTGTCAGTCTGACCTGAACACTGTCCGTGACAGTCTGACCTGAACACTGTCTGTGACAGTCTGACCTGAACACTGTCTTTTGGTCACAACACAACCAAAAAAGTATCCAAAACGGTTGGGATCCTCTCCAAGATACGATACTACGTGCCGCAAACTGCCATTCTCACACTATACCATTCACTTATATATCCATACCTCACCTATGCTATTTGTGCTTGGGGATCAACTGCAGCAACACACCTAAAGCCAATAATAACCCAACAAAAATCTGCAGTAAGAATAATCACTAAATCCCATCCCTGGCAACACCTCCCCCCCACTCTTCATATATCTAAACTTACTCTCTGTTCAGTACATCCACACTTACTACTGTGCAATCTACATCTACAGGACCTTAAATTCCAATATTAACCTTGACCTAAAACGCTTTCTTGATAGTTGTGACAGAACCCACAGACATAACACCAGACACAAACATCTCTATGACATTCCCCGTGTCCGACTAAACCTTTACAAAAATTCAATGTATGTCAAAGGCCCTAAAATCTGGAACACCCTACCTGAGAACTCTAGAACTGCAGACACATTCATCACCTTCAAAACTACCATCAGAAAACATCTTATCTCCCTGATACACCCTGTCAACTAATTACACGAATACCACCTGGCGGTTCACACTTACACTCACTCACCCATTTGACCATAAACAGAAATATCAATCTCAATCTTAAAATAATGAATCCTGTGATACTCCAATACTGAAACTATGTACTGTGACAAAACAAAAGCATTCACATTGCTAAACTCACAAACTAGTATTTAGTCACTTAGCCATAATACCAACTTACCTCATAATTTGTAATATTTTAAAACAAAGAATTAAACTAAGTCTGCCCGAAATGCCTGGCCATGCTAGGTGTTCTAGTGGTACACTCTGTAATTCCTAGCCATGCTAGGTGTTCTAGTGGTACACTCTGTAATTCCTAGCCATGCTAGGTGTTCTAGTGGTACACTTTGTAATACCTAGCCATGCTAGGTGTTCTAGTGGTACACTCTGTAATACCTAGCCATGCTAGGTGTTCTAGTGGTACACTTTGTAATACCTAGCCATGCTAGGTGTTCTAGTGGTACACTTTGTAATACCTAGCCATGCTAGGTGTTCTAGTGGTACACTCTGTAATTCCTAGCCATGCTAGGTGTTCTAGTGGTACACTTTGTAATACCTAGCCATGCTAGGTGTTCTAGTGGTACACTCTGTAATACCTAGCCATGCTAAGTGTTCTAGTGGTACACTCTGTAATACCTAGCCATGCTAGGTGTTCTAGTGGTACACTGTAATACCTAGCCATGCTAAGTGTTCTAGTGGTACACTCTGTAATACCTAGCCATGCTAGGTGTTCTAGTGGTACACTCTGTAATACCTAGCCATGCTAGGTGTTCTAGTGGTACACTCTGTAATACCTAGCCATGCTAAGTGTTCTAGTGGTACACTCTGTAATACCTAGCCATGCTAGGTGTTCTAGTGGTACACTCTGTAATACCTAGCCATGCTAGGTGTTCTAGTGGTACACTCTGTAATACCTAGCCATGCTAGGTGTTCTAGTGGTACACTCTGTAATACCTAGCCATGCTAAGTGTTCTAGTGGTACACTCTGTAATACCTAGCCATGCTAGGTGTTCTAGTGGTACACTCTGTAATACCTAGCCATGCTAGGTGTTCTAGTGGTACACTTTGTAACACCTAGCCATGCTAGGTGTTCTAGTGGTACACTCTGTAATACCTAGCCATGCTAGGTGTTCTAGTGGTACACTCTGTAATGCCTAGCCATGCTAGGTGTTCTAGTGGTACACTCTGTAATCACAATTTTACTACATATAAACCACACAATAACCAAATTTCTGTAAACTCAGCATTGTAATCCTTATAGAGAATAAACTTTGAATTTGAATTTGAATTTTAGGTATTAATCCTTGTGTAGTAGATAGACTTTAAACCTCACTAACCGTGTATGTGTGTGTGTGTGTGTATGTGTGTATGTTTATGTATGTGTACTTACCTAATTGTGGTTGCAGGGGGTCGAGATTCAGCGCCTGGCCCCGCCTCTTCACTTATCACTACTAGATCCTCTCTCTCTGCTTCCTGAACTTTGTCATACCTCGTCTTAAAGCTGTGTGTGTGTGTGTGTGTGTGTGTGTGTGTGTGTGTGTGTGTGTGTGTGTGTGTGTGTGTGTGTGTGTGTGTGTGTGTGTGTATGTGTGTGTGACTGATCCCCTCAGTAAGCTCTTACCAACAAAACTGACTGACGTGTTCCACTAACATACAGTAGTTCCCCTTTATAAAAGTCCATTACTGTAACATTATCAAAACGACCTTGAACATGTGTCGTGCTGATAATGGTCTCCACGACACACGGAACATGTTGATACAAACTGAGGGGAAAAAATCATAACTCTGTTTTTTGAAAACATGAGATAATTATTGGCCCTTTTTGTTGATAGTTTCTTTTATGTAAGACAGAAATTGTTAGTTTTGTATATATACCTTGATGTGTATTATTCTCAGTGTATATACACTGAGAGGTGTATATCTCAGTGTATATACACTGAGAGGTGTATATCTCAGTGTATATACACTGAGAGGTGTATATCTCAGTGTATATACACTGAGAGGTGTATATCTCAGTGTATATACACTGAGAGGTGTATATCTCAGTGTATATACACTGAGAGGTGTATATCTCAGTGTATATACACTGAGAGGTGTATATCTCAGTGTATATACACTGAGAGGTGTATATCTCAGTGTATATACACTGGTAGTTTACATTAATCAGTATTTTAGGTATTAAAGTATTCTTGACTGGTGGTGTACAGGTGACCTGCAGCCTTAATGACCCTCGTGTAGTAGATAGACTTTAAACCCCATTAACCAACCAACCTTAATGACCCTCGTGTAGTAGATAGACTTTAAACCCCATTAACCAACCAACCTTAATGACCCTCGTGTAGTAGATAGACTTTAAACCCCATTAACCAACCAACCTTAATGACCCTCGTGTAGTAGATAGACTTTAAACCCCATTAACCAACCAACCTTAATGACCCTCGTGTAGTAGATAGACTTTAAACCCCATTAACCAACCAGCCTTAATGACCCTCGTGTAGTAGATAGACTTTAAACCCCATTAACCAACCAACCTTAATGACCCTCGTGTAGTAGATAGACTTTAAACCCCATTAACCAACCAACCTTAATGACCCTCGTGTAGTAGATAGACTTTAAACCCCATTAACCAACCAACCTTAATGACCCTCGTGTAGTAGATAGACTTTAAACCCCATTAACCAACCAACCTTAATGACCCTCGTGTAGTAGATAGACTTTAAACCCCATTAACCAACCGACCTTAATGGCCCTCGTGTAGTAGATAGACTTTAAACCCCATTAACCAACCAACCTTAATGACCCTCGTGTAGTAGATAGACTTTAAACCCCATTAACCAACCAACCTTAATGACACTCGTGTAGTAGATAGACTTTAAACCCCCTTAACCAACCAACCTTAATGACCCTCGTGTAGTAGATAGACTTTAAACCCCATTAACCAACCAACCTTAATGACCCTCGTGTAGTAGATATACTTTAAACCCCATTAACCAACCAACCTTAATGACTCTCGTGTAGTAGATAGACTTTAAACCCCATTAACCAACCAACCTTAATGGCCCTCGTGTAGTAGATAGACTTTAAACCCCATTAACCAACCAACCTTAATGACCCTCGTGTAGTATTATTATTATTATAATCAAAAAGAAGCGCTAAGCCACAAGGGCTATACAGCCCCTCGTGTAGTAGATAGACTTTAAACCCCATTAACCAACCAACCTTAATGACCCTCGTGTAGTAGATAGACTTTAAACCCCATTAACCAACCAACCTTAATGACCCTCGTGTAGTAGATAGACTTTAAGCCCCATTAACCAACCAACCTTAATGACCCTCGTGTAGTAGATAGACTTTAAACCCCATTAACCAACCAACCTTAATGACCCTCGTGTAGTAGATAGACTTTAAACCCCATTAACCAACCAACCTTAATGACCCTCGTGTAGTAGATAGACTTTAAACCCCATTAACCAACCAACCTTAACGACCCTCGTGTAGTAGATAGACTTTAAACCCCATTAACCAACCAACCTTAATGACCCTCGTGTAGTAGATAGACTTTAAACCCCATTTAAACAATTATGTCTATGGGACGTGGTGGTAGTCAAGTTTAATCCGAGGAAAAGCTAGCTCCAATTCCCTCGAATCACGAGCCTTCTACAATCAAGAGAGACCGACTCATCATTGCTGATATACAATACATATATAAGTTTTAAAACTCTTTTAAATCTTGGGAATATTTTTCTTAATCTTAAATTCCTAGAAAAAAATTAATGGGATATATGTATCTTTTACGTTGTGATCATATCTGGTTTCTTCTCCTGTTTGATAACGGAGCAACAGTGTATGTGTGTATGTTGCATGCTGGTCCTGACCAAACATTGCATGTTGCATGTGTCGTGTGTACACTCATTAATCACACCACTCACATTATCACATCACCTTCACATCATCACATCACCTTCACAATAAATGGCGTTGATGTCTTAATTAAGTTATGTAATGGCTTGTATCAGTTTTTTTTTAAGATATAAAACTGTCTTGGAGACAGTAGGATCTGCGAGTTTATAAATGAAGTTGAAGGTGTTGACCGGGACGGGGGGCGTTGACCCCTCCTGGGGCTGCCTAGAATTATATTAGTGTAACTACTACTACTACTGCTATTACCGCTTCTGCTATTATATATATAACATAGGCAATAAGGTTTGATCCGAGGAAGGTGATGGGTAAGCAAAGATTATTAAATGGTCTCCCAGGGGCCAGTCAGGACCTGGTGGCTTGGAGGCTAAAGCTCTCGCTTCAGACGCGAAAGGGCCGGGTTCGAATCCTGGCGGGGTGGAAACATTTCGACACGTTTCCTTAAAGCTGTTGTCCTGTTCACCTAGCAGCAAATAGTTACCTGGGTGTTAGTGGACTGGTGTGGGTGGCATCCTGGGTGTTAGTGGACTGGTGTGGGTGGCATCCTGGGTGTTAGTGGACTGGTGTGGGTTACATCCTGGGTGTTAGTGGACTGGTGTGGGTTACATCCTGGATGTTAGTGGACTGGTGTGGGTTACATCCTGGGTGTTAGTGGACTGGTGTGGGTCACATCCCGGATGTTAGTGGACTGGTGTGAGTCACATCCTGGGTGTTAGTGGACTGGTGTGGGTGGCATCCTGGGTGTTAGTGGACTGGTGTGGGTGGCATCCTGGGTGTTAGTGGACTGGTGTGGGTTACATCCTGGGTGTTAGTGGACTGGTGTGGGTCACATCCTGGGTGTTAGTGGACTGGTGTGGGTGGCATCCTGGGTGTTAGTGGACTGGTGTGGGTTACATCCTGGGTGTTAGTGAACTGGTGTGGGTTACATCCTGGGTGTTAGTGGACTGGTGTGGGTCACATCCTGGGTGTTAGTGGACTGGTGTGGGTGGCATCCTGGGTGTTAGTGGACTGGTGTGGGTGGCATCCTGGGTGTTAGTGGACTGGTGTGGGTGGCATCCTGGGTGTTAGTGGACTGGTGTGGGTGGCATCCTGGGTGTTAGTGGACTGGTGTTGGTGGCATCCTGGGTGTTAGTGGACTGGTGTGGGTGGCATCCTGGGTGTTAGTGGACTGGTGTGGGTGGCATCCTGGGTGTTAGTGGACTGGTGTGGGTGGCATCCTGGGTGTTAGTGGACTGGTGTGGGTGGCATCCTGGGTGTTAGTGGACTGGTGTGGGTGGCATCCTGGGTGTTAGTGGACTGGTGTTGGTGGCATCCTGGGTGTTAGTGGACTGGTGTGGGTGGCATCCTGGGTGTTAGTGGACTGGTGTGGGTGGCATCCTGGGTGTTAGTGGACTGGTGTGGGTGGCATCCTGGGTGTTAGTGGACTGGTGTGGGTGGCATCCTGGGGGACAAGATTGAGGACCACAACGGAAATAAGTTACAGTCCTTGATGACTGACTTTATTGGGTTATCCTGGGTGGCTAACCCTCCAGGGTTAAAAATCAGAACGATATCTAAACTTATTTCAATCGTCAAGGACCCTCCCCCCCCGCCCCCCTTGATGGATGTGACACCAATACATACCATTAAATCCTTAATACCAATTCGTCCTTATTAAATAAGGATTTGTGTGTATTAAATAAGAATAAGTACTTATTTAATACCAAGGAATATTACCAATAAATGCTTAATACCAGAATATTCTTAATTTCGAAGTTTCCTTATTTCAAGCCAATAATTTTAAATTGATTATTGGCAAGGTATAAGATGGTGTTTTAGTCCTGTGATATTTAAAGGCTCTTCTGGCTATAGATATCCTCTGGAATTATACTTCTTCCTGGGAGAAAAAAGATGGTAATATTGATAATGAGAGAAAAGCAGAGATAGCCAGATAGAAAGACATAAGAGGAGACAGGTAGCCAGAACGATAGAGAAAAAAAAAGAGCGAAACTGACAGGAGAGGGAGAGATTAGTCAGTACTTAAGTGTCTCGCCTAATTAGAATAAAAGAGAAGCGCTAAGCCACAAGGGCTATACAGCGCTGCAGGGTAGGGAAGGAAGCGAGGGTATTGGATGGCAGAAGGGAGGAGGGATTATCAGTAGGTTACAGAAAACAGCGGGGCAGGGGATAGTACGGGGGTAGAGGGTAGCAAGAGATTGAGGTAGAAAGGGCTGAAGTTTGTGAAGTCAGTCATTTGTTGTCAAAAAGTCAATGAGAGAGTCCGGATGAAAGGTGGGTCCATCAGCGAGAAGGGAAGGTAAAGGGAGAGCAGTGGAGCGAAGACGACGATGGAGGTAAATTCTGCGTGCTCGTTGATAAAGTGGGCAGTCCAACAATGTGGCTGACTGATAATGGAACCTGACAATTCTCAGAGAGGAGCAGGGCGCCTCTCCACGAGATCCACGAGTAAGACGAGTATGGCCAATGCGAAAATGGGATAGAGTAGTTTCCCCAACCTCGACACTGGTGACAACAAGACGGCCAGTAACCTATATGTCTCACCTAAGAATCGTCTCCACCCTTGTATTAACTATTGCGTTTTACGTATTATAGCTGCTATTACAAAAAACACTAGTTTTCCTTCCACTAGTGCAGTAATAGGGGAGTTCGGGATACTTAATACACAAAAATTTACCATTTTTACTAGCATATAAAAACAATCTTTGGTCTAGAGGTACGTGTTACAATAATAAATTATAATTACCTTTGTCCAACTGACACTACCACACACAGGGTACAACTGACACTACCACACACAGGGTACAACTGACACTACCACACACAGGGTACAACTGACACTACCACACACAGGGTACAACTGACACTACCACACACAGGGTACAACTGACACTACCACACACAGGGTACAACTGACACTACCACACACAGGGTACAACTGACACTACCACACACAGGGTACAACTGACACTACCACACACAGGGTACAACTGACACTACCACACACAGGGTACAACTGACACTACCGTGTCACGGTACATGATAAAATAAATTATGAATAACATCATAACACGACAGTTCACCCTACCACACAGTACAAGGTTCCTTCATCTCAGTATCACCCCCATAGCGCCTTTCTCCTCAGAGACCAGCAATGTCATATGACTATCGTCTCTCAGTGTTATACTACGCCCTTTTCTTCAGTGCCACACTGTCTATCTTCCTCCAGTGTCACACTACGATCCCATCCTTCTTCAGTGTCACACTCCGACCCTATCTTCCCTCAGTGTCACACTATACAATAGCGTCAGCCATGACTTGTAGCTTCACAATTTACTGGGTAAAGTAGAAGTCTTCTCGGAAGACGAAATACTACCAAGGAGAGAGTTTGAAGTGTCTCCTCTGTATGCTGTAAGGCGATCTGGTTATTATTGTTTCCAAGACCAATATATATACACCGTAAGGTGGTCTAGTAAGTACTGCTTCTAAGGTCAGTAGATATACCGTAAGATGGTCAGGTAAAACTGTCTACTGCCAGTAGATGTATACCGTAAGATGGTCTAGTAAGTACTGTCTCTAATGCCGGCTCAGCAGTCCCCACATTGTGTTTGGTGACGTACCCAGTGGTACTGCAGGCCGGCAGGTTAATTAACAATCCAACCCCTAGTTTGGCAGGAGGTCGCCACAGCTGTACTGTTGTATTTTTATGCACACCATCACAGATGTATTTTATACATCACCGATACAATAGAACAAACAGACAAATCAGATCAATTTTAAAGATTTTTATTGACTAAATTAATAAAAATATAAATTACGTGCCAGTGAATACTGACGATGGGCTCTTGATTTAAGGAAATGGAGTTGCCCTCCCTCTCCTTGGATCAAACATGGTTACATTATATTATTCCCACTGTATATATAGTGTTCAAAGATGAGTGTGCGGTGGACGGACAGTGACTTTTATGGTATTGGGCGTGGCATGGGCGTGGTTCATGCTGCCAGGGCGTGTGGGGGCGGCGTGGTCACATCATACACAACTTAAAGGACAGGTACGACATGTCGTATGAGGCAAGACTGTTGTGAGAGGTCGTATGTAGCATGTAGTTATTCTGGTGAGTACATTGTGGTGAGTACACACACACACACACACACACACACACACACACACACACACACACACACACACACACACACACACACACACACACACACACACACACACACACACACAGTAAGGAATCATTCAAGACACTGTACACCGTGTATGTCAGGCCCATATTGGAGTAAGCAGCACCTGTTTGGAACCCGCACTTGATAAAGCACGTCAAGAAACTAGAGAAAGTACAAAGGTTTGCAACAAGGTTAGTTCCAGAGCTAAGGGGAATGTCCTATGAAGAAAGATTAAGGGAAATCGGCCTGACGACACTGGAGGACAGGAGGGTCAGGGGAGACATGATAACGACATATAAAATACTGCGTGGAATAGACAAGGTGGACAAGGACAGGATGTTCCAGGGAGGGGACACTATCACCCTGGGAGAGGAAAATACCACCCAGGGAGATGACAATATCGCCCAGGGAGAGGACAATATCACCCAGGGAGACGACAATATCACCCAGGGAGAGGAAGATACCACCCAGGGAGAGGACACTATCACCCTGGGAGAGGAAAATACCACCCAGGGAGATGACAATATCACCCAGGGAGATGACAATATCACCTAGGGAGAGGACAATATCACCCAGGGAGAGGACAATATCACCCAGGGAGACGACAATATCACCCAGGGAGAGGACAATATCACCCAGGGAGACGACAATATCACCCAGGGAGAGGACAATATCACCCAGGGAGACGACAATATCACCCAGGGAGATGACAATACCATCCAGGGAGACGACAATATCACCCAGGGAGAGGACAATATCACCCAGGGAGACGACAATATCACCCAGGGAGATGACAATACCATCCAGGGAGACGACAATATCACCCAGGGAGAGGACAATATCACCCAGGGAGACGACAATATCACCCAGGGAGAGGACAGTATCACCCAGAGAGATGACAATACCATCCAGGGAGACGACAATATCACCCAGGGAGAGAACAATATCACCCTGGGAGAGGATAATATCACCCAGGGAGACGACAATATCACCCAGGGAGATGACAATACCATCCAGGGAGACGACAATATCACCCAGGGAGAGGACAATATCACCCAGGGAGACGACAATATCACCCAGGGAGATGACAATACCATCCAGGGAGACGACAATATCACCCAGGGAGAGGACAATATCACCCAGGGAGAGGACAATATCACCCAGGGAGATGACAATATCACCCAGGGAGAGGACAATATCACCCTGGGAGAGGACAATATCACCCTGGGAGAGGACAATATCACCCTGGGAGAGGACAATATCACCCTGGGAGAGGACAATATCACCCTGGGAGAGGACAATATCACCCTGGGAGAGGACAATATCACCCTGGGAGAGGACAATATCACCCAGGACAAACATGTATTAATTTCTGTTAAGTTCTGGCCGTCCGTGAACACGACCGGCTTCTGACGCCACGTACCACGTACAACGTAACATGGACCATGGACTAGCATGAGAGAGGCATAAAGTACCATAAGTTATTTATTTATTTATTTTATTTATTTATTAATTTTCTTAGAAATTTGTTGTATATGTGTTTGAAATTTGAGTCTATTATCAAGGTGGATTCCTAAGAATTTTCCCTCTGTGAGTCTTGTGATAGGTGATCCGTTTATCATTATGTTAAGAGGGACATCTGTAGCTCTGTTACCAAACTGAATGTCGTAGATTTTGTCAATGTTTAGAGTAAGTTCGTTTACCTGGAGTTTACCTGGAGAGAGTTCCGGGGGTCAACGCCCCCGCGGCCCGGTCTGTGACCAGGCCTCCTCATCCAGGTTGATATTTTCTGTAATTCGGTATTTACAGTATTGGCTAGCGTGACTGGGCTCGGGTGAGAGAAGGCGTATGTAGTGTCATCTGCAAATAGTGTGGGTTTGAGTAGTTGGGATGTATCTGGTAGGTCATTTATGAATATGAGAAAGAGAAGAGGGCCTAGGACACTTCCCTGTGGGACACCAACTGTAATTGGCTGTGCGGAAGAGTTTGCCTCGTTTGTGTACACATATTGGCTTCTGTTGCTGAGGTAAGACTTGAGGTAGTTGATGGAGTGCCCTCTTATACCATAGTGTGACAATTTCATGTGGAGCAAGTCAAGGTCAACTGTATGGAAAGCTTTACGTAAGTCAATGAAGATCCCCAGTGGGACTTCTTTTTTCTCTATTGCTGTATAAATATGTTCTAGCATGTGGATAATAGCATCATTAGTATTTTTATTAGGCCTGAACCAAAATTGACAGGGGTTGAGTATATTGTGGGAGATGAGGTAGGAATAGATACGCTTATGGATTAATTTTTCGAAGATTTTAGAGAGAGGGTGTAAGTTGGATATTGGCCTATAGTTATTCAAGTCTGTTTGGTCTCCTCCTTTATGGATCGGGGTGACCCTTGCTATTTTGAGAACTGTAGGGAAGGTGGAGGATTCAATGGATTTGTTAAAGAGTGTTGCAATGATTGGTGATAGTACTTGTGACACTTTTTTGTATATAAAGGGTGGTAAGGTATTTAAATCTCCTGTCTTGTTTTTTAGTTTGTTGATAATAAGGGAGACTTCAGTTGGGTTAGTCGGAGCTAGGAACAGTGTGTTCGGGTAGTTGCCAGGGAGGTAGTCATTGGGTGGGGTATCTGAGCTTGGGATTTTATTGGCAAGGTTTTTTCCTATAGTGGAGAAGAAATCATTGAGTCTGTTTGCTGTTTCAGTAGGTGGGAAATGGGGTTCATCTGGTTTGGTTAATTCAATTTCGCTATTTCGTGTTATCTTTTTTGTTCCTAGTATTTCTGATAGGGTTTTCCAGGTCTTTTTTATGTCACCTCGTAAGTTGGATAATCTGTTCTCATAATACAGTATTTTAGCTCTTCTTATCAGGCTGGTTAGGATTGACGAGTAACATTTTGTTTGGTCTCTGATTATGAGACACATTCTGTACTGTTTTTCGTATAGGTGTTTTGAATTTATGGATTTGAGGATACCGGGTGTTAGCCAGGGACTGTTCAGTCTCTTAGCTGTCATCCGTTTAGTTTTTTTAGGCCAGTGCTTGTTATAGAGGTATTGGGTCTTTTTTAGAAAATTATTAATACATCCGTCAATATCTGTATAGATCTCTAGCTCAGTGTGCCAGTCAATGTTTGTCACTGCTGTTGTGAAGTTATTAATGGCTGTCTCATTGTGAAGTCTGAAGGTGACTTTAGTAGTGTCTTGGGGTAATTTGCCAAGGTTTGTGATGAGGAAGGTAGGGTAGTGGTCTGTGGTGTTATAACAATATTAATTATAGGAATATTAATAGTAGTAGTAATAGTATTGTTATAATAATATAAATTAAGCGCTAAACCCGCAAGGGTAATACAGCACTGAATAACTTGTAATAACAATAATTAAGTTGAATATTTTCATTATGTACGCTGTTTCCAGAGCAGTAATAATAGTAACACTACTAACAGAAAACGGGATTATCTAGAAAACAGAAGGTCATATAATGAAAGAAAACGGAGGAAGAGAATTATATATTCTCAAGGGTAACTATCATTGTAATTTTAATGTGTTATTAATTTATGTGTAGACAGTAAGACGAATATATCACCAAAGAACGTCTATCTCACCTTATCCCGTAGATGGGTTGGTAGCGCACTCAGGTCACACACTGAGGTCAGTAGTTGGTGCACTATAACACCATCTACTGTACTCCAGTACACTATAACACCATCTGCTGTCCTCCAGTACACTATAACACCATCTACTGTCCTCCAGTACACTATAACACCATCTACTGTCCTCCAGTACACTATAACACCATCTACTGTACTCCAGTACACTATAACAGCATCTGCTGTACTCCAGTACACTATAACAGCATCTACTGTCCTCCAGTACACTATAACACCATCTACTGTCCTCCAGTACACTATAACACCATCTACTGTACTCCAGTACACTATAACAGCATCTACTGTACTCCAGTACACTATAACAGCATCTGCTGTACTCCAGTACACTATAACACCATCTACTGTACTCCAGTACACTATAACACCATCTACTGTCCTCCAGTACACTATAACACCATCTACTGTACTCCAGTACACTATAACAGCATCTACTGTACTCCAGTACACTATAACAGCATCTGCTGTACTCCAGTACACTATAACACCATCTACTGTACTCCAGTACACTATTACACCATCTACTGTACTCCAGTACACTATAACACCATCTACTGTACTCCAGTACACTATTACACCATCTACTGTACTCCAGTACACTATAACACCATCTACTGTACTCCAGTACACTATAACACCATCTACTGTCCTCCAGTACACTATAACACCATCTACTGTCCTCCAGTACACTATAACAGCATCTGCTGTCCTCCAGTACACTATAACACCATCTACTGTCCTCCAGTACACTATAACACCATCTACTGTCCTCCAGTACACTATAACACCATCTGCTGTCCTCCAGTACACTATAACACCATCTACTGTACTCCAGTACACTATAACACCATCTACTGTCCTCCAGTACACTATAACACCATCTACTGTACTCCAGTACACTATAACACCATCTACTGTCCTCCAGTACACTATAACACCATCTACTGTCCTCCAGTACACTATAACAGCATCTGCTGTCCTCCAGTACACTATAACACCATCTACTGTCCTCCAGTACACTATAACACCATCTACTGTCCTCCAGTACACTATAACACCATCTGCTGTCCTCCAGTACACTATAACACCATCTACTGTACTCCAGTACACTATAACACCATCTACTGTCCTCCAGTACACTATAACACCATCTACTGTCCTCCGGTACACTATAACACCATCTACTGTCCTCCAGTACACTATAACACCATCTGCTGTCCTCCAGTACACTATAACACCATCTACTGTACTCCAGTACACTATAACACCATCTACTGTCCTCCAGTACACTATAACAGCATCTACTGTACTCCAGTACACTATAACACCATCTACTGTCCTCCAGTACACTATAGCACCATCTACTGTACTCCAGTACACTATAACACCATCTGCTGTCCTCCAGTACACTATAACACCATCTACTGTACTCCAGTACACTATAACACCATCTACTGTCCTCCAGTACACTATAACAGCATCTACTGTACTCCAGTACACTATAACACCATCTACTGTCCTCCAGTACACTATAACACCATCTACTGTCCTCCAGTACACTATAACACCATCTACTGTCCTCCAGTACACTATAACACCATCTACTGTCCTCCAGTACACTATAACACCATCTACTGTCCTCCGGTACACTATAACACCATCTACTGTACTCCAGTACACTATAACACCATCTACTGTCCTCCAGTACACTATAACACCATCTGCTGTCCTCCAGTACACTATAACACCATCTACTGTCCTCCAGTACACTATAACACCATCTGCTGTCCTCCAGTACACTATAACACCATCTACTGTCCTCCGGTACACTATAAAACCATCTACTGTCCTCCAGTACACTATAACACCATCTTCTGTCCTCCAGTACACTATAACACCATCTACTGTCCTCCAGTACACTATAACACCATCTACTGTCCTCTGGTACACTATAACACCATCTAGTGTACTCCAGTACACTATAACAGCATCTACTGTCCTCCAGTACACTATACCAGCATCTACTGTACTCCAGTACACTATAACAGCATCTGCTGTACTCCAGTACACTATAACACCATCTACTGTCCTCCAGTACACTATAACACCATCTACTGTACTCCAGTACACTATAACACCATCTACTGTCCTCCAGTACACTATAACACCATCTACTGTCCTCCAGTACACTATAACACCATCTACTGTACTCCAGTACACTATAACACCATCTACTGTACTCCAGTACACTATAACACCATCTACTGTCCTCCAGTACAACATAACACCATCTACTGTACTCCAGTACACTATAACACCATCTACTGTACTCCAGTACACTATAACACCATCTACTGTCCTCCAGT
>NC_091383.1:1137500-1165000 GCF_038502225.1 Cherax quadricarinatus
GTGTGAAGCGAGAGCGTTAACCACCAGGCCACCAGAGTCCATCACTGTCTTGCCAGAAGGATGCTTTACACTACAGTTTTTAAACTGTAACATTAACACCCCTCCTTCAGAGGGGTGTTAATATAGGGGGTGGTAGGAGAAAATTCTCAAACAGCTTCAGGGAGAACCTTGAGTTTTTCCCGAAGAAAGTTTATTCTTTTCTCTGAGGATGAGGGTCCCTAGGACAGTTCTAGAGGTGGTACCTCCCTATATATATATATATATATATATATATATATATATATATATATATATATATATATATATATATATATATATATATATATATATACATACATAATAGATAGAGAGATAGATAGTTAGATAGATAGAGAGATATAAAATTTTGCATACTAGTTAGTACTATAATCATGATATACACAGTAATTATACATGGTGTATAATACAGTAATTATACATGGTGTATAATACAGTAATTATACATGGTGTATAATACAGTAATTATACATGGTGTATAATACAGTAATTATACATGGTGTATAATACAGTAATTATACATGGTGTATAATACAGTAATTATACATGGTGTATAATACAGTAATTATACATGGTGTATAATACAGTAATTATACATGGTGTATAATAGAGTAATTATACATGGTGTATAATACAGTAATTATACATGGTGTATAATACAGTAATTATACATGGTGTATAATACAGTAATTATACATGGTGTATAATACAGTAATTATACATGGTGTATAATACAGTAATTATACATGGTGTATAATACAGTAATTATACATGGTGTATAATACAGTAATTATACATGGTGTATAATACAGTAATTATACATGGTGTATAATACAGTAATTATACATGGTGTATAATACAGTAATTATACATGGTGTATAATACAGTAATTATACATGGTGTATAATACAGTAATTATACATGGTGTATAATACAGTAATTATACATGGTGTATAATACAGTAATTATACATGGTGTATAATACAGTAATTATACATGGTGTATAATACAGTAATTATACATGGTGTATAATACAGTAATTATACATGGTGTATAATACAGTAATTATACATGGTGTATAATACAGTAATTATACATGGTGTATAATACAGTAATTATACATGGTGTATAATACAGTAATTATACATGGTGTATAATACAGTAATTATACATGGTGTATAATACAGTAATTATACATGGTGTATAATACAGTAATTATACATGGTGTATAATACAGTAATTATACATGGTGTATAATACAGTAATTATACATGGTGTATAATACAGTAATTATACATGGTGTATAATACAGTAATTATACATGGTGTATAATACAGTAATTATACATGGTGTATAACAGGCTATTTTTTCCTCGCTTAGATTCCAGCTAAAATATATTAATTTATTAATAATATATATGAAGGGATAAATTCTCGAGATGTTCCTGGCTTGAGGCTAGTATTAGCCTAGCAGGGCTAGTATTAGCCTAGCAGGGCTAGTATTAGCCTAGCAGGGCTAGTATTAGCCTAGCAGGGCTAGTATTAGCCTAGCAGGGCTAGTATTAGCCTAGCAGGGCTAGTATTAGCCTAGCAGGGCTAGTATTAGCCTAGCAGGGCTAGTATTAGCCTAGCAGGGCTAGTATTAGCCTAGCAGGGCTAGTATTAGCCTAGCAGGGCTAGTATTAGCCTAGCAGGGCGAGTATTAGCCTAGCAGGGCTAGTATTAGCCTAGCAGGGCTAGTATTAGCCTAGCAGGGCTAGTATTAGCCTAGCAGGGCTAGTATTAGCCTAGCAGGGCTAGTATTAGCCTAGCAGGGCTAGTATTAGCCTAGCAGGGCTAGTATTAGCCTAGCAGGGCTAGTATTAGCCTAGCAGGGCTAGTATTAGCCTAGCAGGGCTAGTATTAGCCTAGCAGGGCTAGTATTAGCCTAGCAGGGCTAGTATTAGCCTAGCAGGGCTAGTATTAGCCTAGCAGGGCTAGTATTAGCCTAGCAGGGCTAGTATTAGCCTAGCAGGGCTAGTATTAGCCTAGCAGGGCTAGTATTAGCCTAGCAGGGCTAGTATTAGCCTAGCAGGGCTAGTATTAGCCTAGCAGGGCTAGTATTAGCCTAGCAGGGCTAGTATTAGCCTAGCAGGGCTAGTATTAGCCTAGCAGGGCTAGTATTAGCCTAGCAGGGCTAGTATTAGCCTAGCAGGGCTAGTATTAGCCTAGCAGGGCTAGTATTAGCCTAGCAGGGCTAGTATTAGCCTAGCAGGGCTAGTATTAGCCTAGCAGGGCTAGTATTAGCCTAGCAGGGCTAGTATTAACATAGCAGGGCTAGTATTAGCCTAGCAGGGCTAGTATTAGCCTAGCAGGGCTAGTATTAGCCTAGCAGGGCTAGTATTAGCCTAGCAGGGCTAGTATTAGCCTAGCAGGGCTAGTATTAGCCTAGCAGGGCTAGTATTAGCCTAGCAGGGCTAGTATTAGCCTAGCAGGGCTAGTATTAGCCTAGCAGGGCTAGTATTAGCCTAGCAGGGCTAGTATTAGCCTAGCAGGGCTAGTATTAGCCTAGCAGGGCTAGTATTAACATAGCAGGGCTAGTATTAGCCTAGCAGGGCTAGTATTAGCCTAGCAGGGCTAGTATTAACATAGCAGGGCTAGTATTAGCCTAGCAGGGCTATTATTAGCCTAGCAGGGCTAGTATTAACCTAGCAGGGCTAGTATTAACCTAGCAGGGCTAGTATTAGCCTAGCAGGGCTAGTATTAGCCTAGCAGGGCTAGTATTAGCCTAGCAGGGCTAGTATTAGCCTAGCAGGGCTAGTATTAGCCTAGCAGGGCTAGTATTAGCCTAGCAGGGCTAGTATTAACATAGCAGGGCTAGTATTAACCTAGCAGGGCTAGTATTAACCTAGCAGGGCTAGTATTAACCTAGCAGGGCTAGTATTAACATAGCAGGGCTAGTATTAACCTAGCAGGCCTAGTATTAACCTAGCAGGGCTAGTATTAACCTAGCAGGGCTAGTATTAACATAGCAGGGCTAGTATTAACCTAGCAGGGCTAGTATTAACCTAGCAGGGCTAGTATTAGCCTAGCAGAGCTAGTATTAACATAGCAGGGCTAGTATTAACCTAGCAGGGCTAGTATTAACCTAGCAGGGCTAGTATTAACCTAGCAGGGCTAGTATTAACATAGCAGGGCTAGTATTAACCTAGCAGGCCTAGTATTAGCCTAGCAGGGCTAGTATTAACATAGCAGGGCTAGTATTAACCTAGCAGGGCTAGTATTAGCCTAGCAGGGCTAGTATTAACCTAGCAGGGCTAGTATTAGCCTAGCAGGGCTAGTATCAACCTAGCATGGCTAGTATTAACATAGCAGAGCTAGTATTAACCTAGCAGGGCTAGTATTAACCTAGCAGGGCTAGTATTAACCTAGCAGGGCTAGTATTAACATAACATGGCTAGTATTAACATAGCAGGGCTAATATTAACATAGAGCTTGTATTAACCTAGCATGGCTAGTATCAACCTAGCAGGGCTAGTATTAACCTAGCAGGGCTAGTATTAACCTAGCAGGGCTAGTATTAACCTAGCAAGGCTAGTATTAACCTAGCAAGGTTAGTATTAACCTAGAAGAGCTAATATTAGCCTAGTAGGGCTAGAATTAACCTAGCAGAGCTAGTATTAACCTAGCAGAGCTAGTATTAACCTAGCAAGGCTAGTATTAACCTAGCAGAGCTAGTATTAACCTAGAAGGGCTAGTATTAACCTAGTTTACCTGGAGTTTACCTGGAGAGAGTTCCGGGGGTCAACGCCCCCGCGGCCCGGTCTGTGACCAGGCCTCCTGGTGGAACAGAGCCTGATCAACCAGGCTGTTGCTGCTGGCTGCACGCAAACCAACGTACGAGCCACAGCTAGTATTAACCTAGCAGGGCTAGTATTAACCTAGCAGAGCTAGTATTAACCTAGCAAAGCTAGTATTAACATAGCAGGGCTAGTATTAACCTAGCAGAGCTAGTATTAACCTAGCAGAGCTAGTATTAACCTAGCAGCGCTAGTATTAACCTAGCAGGGCTAGTATTAACCTAGCAGGGCTAGTATTAACCTAGCAGAGCTAGTATTAACCTAGCAGAGCTATTATTAACCTAGCAGAGCTAGTATTAACCTAGCAGGGCTAGTATTAACCTAGCAGAACTAGTATTAACCTAGCAGAGCTAATATTAACCTAGCAGGGCTAGTATTAACCTAGCAGAGCTAGTATTAACCTAGCAGGGCTAGTATTAACCTAGCAGGGCTAGCATTAACCTAGCAGGGCTAGTATTAACTTAGCAGAGCTAATATTAACCTACCTGGGGTAGTGTTAACCTAACTGGGCTAGTATTAACCTAGCAGAGCTAGTATTAATCTAGCAGGGCTAGTATTAACCTAGCAGGGCTAGTATTAACCTAGCAGGGCTATTATTAATCTAGCTGGGCTAGTATTAACCTAGCAGAGCTAGTATTAATCTAGCAGGGCTAGTATTAACCTAGCAGGGCTAGTATTAACCAGCAGAGCTAGTATCAACCTAGCAGGGATAGTATCTACCTAGCAGGGCTAATATTAACCTAGCAGGACTAGTATTAACCTAGCAGGGCTAGTATTAACATAGCAGGGCTAGTATTAACCTAGCAGGGCTAGTATTAACGTAGCAGGGCTATTGTTAATCTAGCAGAGCTAGTATTAACCTAGCAGGGCTAGTATTAACCTAGCAGGTCTAGTATTAACCTAGCAGGGCTAGTATTAACCTAGCAGGACTAGTATTAACCTAGCAGGGCTAGTATTAACCTAGCAAGGCTAGTATTAACCTAGCAAGGCTAGTATTAACCTAGCAAGGCTAGTATTAACCTAGCAGAGCTAGTGTTAATCTAGGAGGGCTAGTGTTAACCTAGGAGGGCTAGTGTTAACCTAGCAGGGCTAGCGTTAACCTAGCAGGGCTAGTGTTAAACCCACCAGAGCCAGGCTAAGCCCACCAGGGCCAGGTTGAACCCACCAGGGCCAGGTTGAACCCACCAGGGCCAAGTTAAACCCACCAGGGCCAGGTTAAACCCACCAGGGCCAGGTTAAACCCACCAGGGCCAGGTTAAACCCACCAGGGCCAGGATAAATCCACCAGTTCGGGGTTGAACCCACCAGGGCCAGGTTAAACCCACCAGAACCACGTTAAGCCCGCCAGGATGAAGTTAAACCAGACAGGATCTCACGCTAGTCTACCAATCTCAGGTATTATCCCAGAAAAGATTTACCTCCGCTTCTCGATTGTGTCTCACAACACACAGTGTTTCTCCTATAACTTACTTCTGTCATGCATAGAGGATTAATGGAAAGCAGTCCCATGTACATGGGAGGCAGTAGTCCCACGTACAGGGGAGGCAGGTATTCCCACGTACATGGGAGGCAGTAGTCCCACGTACAGGGGAGGCAGGTAGTCCCACGTACATGGGAGGCAGGTAGTCCCACGTACAGGGGAGGCAGGTAGTCCCACGTACAGGGGAGGCAGGTATTCCCACGTACAGGGGAGGCAGGTAGTCCCACGTACAGGGGAGGCAGGTAGTCCCACGTACAGGGGAGGCAGGTAGTCCCACGTACAGGGGAGGCAGGTATTCCCACGTACAGGGGAGGCAGGTAGTCCCACGTACAGGGGAGGCAGGTAGTTCCACGTACAGGGGAGGCAGGTAGTCCCACGTACAGGGGAGGCAGGTAGTCCCACGCACAAGGGAGGCAGGTAGTCCCACGTACAGGGGAGGCAGGTAGTCCCACGTACAGGGGAGGCAGGTATTCCCACGTACAGGGGAGGCAGGTAGTCCCACGTACAGGGGAGGCAGGTAGTCCCACGTACAAGGGAGGCAGGTAGTCCCACGTACAAGGGAGGTAGGTAGTCCCACGTTCAGGGAAGGCAGGTAGTCCCACGTACAAGGGAGGCAGGTAGTCCCATGTACAAGGGAGGCAGGTAGTCCCACGTACAGGGGAGGCAGGTAGTCCCACGTACAGGGGAGGCAGGTAGTCCCACGTACAGGGGAGGCAGGTAGTCCCAGGTACAGGGGAGGCAGGTAGTCCCACGTACAGGGGAGGCAGGTAGTCCCACGTACAAGGGAGGCAGGTAGTCCCACGTACAGGGGAGGCAGGTAGTCCCACGTAAAAGGGTGGCAGGTAGTCCCACGTACAAGGGAGGCAGGTAGTCCCACGTACAGGGGAGGCAGGTAGTCCCACGTACAGGGGAGGCAGGTAGTCCCACGTACAGGGGAGGCAGGTAGTCCCACGTACAGGGAAGGCAGGTAGTCCCACGTACAGGGGAGGCAGGTAGTCCCACGTACAAGGGAGGCAGGTAGTCCCACGTACAGGGGAGGCAGGTAGTCAAACGTACAGGGGATGAAGGTAGTCCCACGTACAGGGGAGGCAGGTAGTCCCACGTACAAGGGAGGTAGGTAGTCCCACGTACAGGGAAGGCAGGTAGTCCCACATACAAGGGAGGCAGGTAGTCCCACGTACAGGGGAGGCAGGTAGTCCCACGTACAGGGGAGGCAGGTAGTCCCACGTACAGGGGAGGCAGTTAGTCCTACGTACAGAGGCGGCAGGTAGTCCTACGTACAGGGGAGGCAGGTAGTCCTACGTACAAGGGAGGCAGGTAGTCCCACGTACAAGGGAGGCAGGTAGTCCCACGTACAAGGGAGGCAGGTAGTCCCACGTACAGGGGAGGCAGGTAGTCCTACGTACAAGGGAGGCAGGTAGTCCCACGTACAAGTGAGGCAGGTAGTCCTACGTACAGGGGAGGCAGGTAGTCCCACGAACAGGGGAGGCAGGTAGTCCCACGTACAGGGGAGGCAGGTAGTCCCACGTACAAGGGAAGCAGGTAGTCCCACGTACAAGGGAGGCAGGTAGTCCCACGTACAAGGAAGGCAGGTAGTCCCACGTACAGGGGAGGCAGGTAGTCCCACGTACAGGGGAGGCAGGTAGTCCCACGTACAGGGGAGGCAGGTAGTCCCACGTACAGGGGAGGCAGGTAGTCCCACGTACAGGGGAGGCAGGTAGTCCCACGTACAAGGGAGGCAGGTAGTCCCACGTACAGGGGAGGCAGGTAGTCCCACGTACAAGGGAGGCAGGTAGTCCCACGTACAAGGGAGGCAGGTAGTCCCACGTACAGGGGAGGCAGGTAGTCCCACGTACAGGGGATGCAGGTAGTCCCACGTACAGGGGAGGCAGGTAGTCCCACGTACAGGGGAGGCAGGTAGTCCCACGTACAAGGGAGGCAGGTAGTCCCACGTACAGGGGAGGCAGGTAGTCCCACGTACAGGGGAGGCAGGTAGTCCCACGTACAGGGGAGGCAGGTAGTCCCACGTACAGGGGAACCAGGTAGTCCCACGTACAAGGGAGGCAGGTAGTCCCACGTACAGGGGAGGCAGGTAGTCCCACGTACATGGGAGGCAGGTAGTCCCACGTACAAGGGAGGCAGGTAGTCCCACGTACAGGGGATGCAGGTAGTCCCACGTACAGGGGAGGCAGGTAGTCCCACGTACAGGGGAGGCAGGTAGTCCCACGTACAGGGGAGGCAGGTAGTCCCACGTACAGGGGAGGCAGGTAGTCCCACGCACAGGGGAGGCAGGTAGTCCCACGTACAGGGGAGGCAGGTAGTCCCACGTACAGGGGAGGCAGGTAGTCCCACGTACAGGGGAGGCAGGTAGTCCCACGTACAGGGGAGGCAGGTAGTCCCACGTACAGGGGAGGCAGGTAGTCCCACGTACAGGGGAGGCAGGTAGTCCCACGTACAGGGGAGGCAGGTAGTCCCACGTACAGGGGAGGCAGGTAGTCCCACGTACAGGGGAGGCAGGTAGTCCCACGTACAGGGGAGGCAGGTAGTCCCACGTACAAGGGAGGCAGGTAGTCCCACGTACAAGGGAGGCAGGTAGTCCCATGTACAAGGGAGGCAGGTAGTCCCACGTACAGGGGAGGCAGGTAGTCCCACGTACAGTGGAGGCAGGTAGTCCCACGTACAAGGGAGGCAGGTAGTCCCACGAACAGGGGAGGCAGGAAGTCCCACGTACAAGGGAGGCAGGTAGTCCCACGTACAAGGGAGGCAGGTAGTCCCACGTACAAGGGAGGCAGGTAGTCCCACGTACAGGGGAGGCAGGTAGTCCCACGTACAAGGGAGGCAGGTAGTCCCAAGTACAGGGGAGGCAGGTAGTCCCACGTACAAGGGAGGCAGGTAGTCCCACGTACAGGGGAGGCAGGTAGTCCCACGTACAGGGGAGGCAGGTAGTCCCACGTACAGGGGAGGCAGGTAGTCCCACGTACAGGGGAGGCAGGTAGTCCCACGTACAAGGGAGGCAGGTAGTCCCACGTACAAGGGAGGCAGGTAGTCCCACGTACAAGGGAGGCAGGTAGTCCCACGTACAAGGGAGGCAGGTAGTCCCACGTACAAGGGAGGCAGGTAGTCCCACGTACAAGGGAGGCAGGTAGTCCCACGTACAAGGGAGGCAGGTAGTCCCACGTACAGGGGAGGCAGGTAGTCCCACGTACAAGGGAGGCAGGTAGTCGCACGTACAAGGGAGGCAGGTAGTCCCACGTACAGGGGAGGCAGGTAGTCTCATGTACAAGGGAGGCAGGTAGTCCCACGTACAAGGGACGCAGGTAATCCCACGTACAGGGGAGGCAGGTAGTCCCACGTACAAGGGAGGCAGGTAGTCCCACGTACAGGGGAGGCAGGTAGTCCCACGTACAAGGGAGGCAGGTAGTCCCACGTACAAGGGAGGCAGGTAGTCCCACGTACAAGGGAGGCAGGTAGTCCCACGTATAAGGGAGGCAGGTAGTCCCACGTACAAGGGAGGCAGGTAGTCCCACGTACAAGGGAGGCAGGTAGTCCCACGTACAAGGGAGGCAGGTAGTCCCACGTACAGGGGAGGCAGGTAGTCCCACGTACATGGGAGGCAGGTAGTCCCACGTACAAGGGAGGCAGGTAGTCCCACGTACAAGGGAGGCAAGTAGTCCCACGTACAGGGGAGGCAGGTAGTCCCACGTACAGGAGAGGCAGGTAGTCCCACGTACAAGGGAGGCAGGTAGTCCCACGTACAAGGGAGGCAGGTAGTCCCACGTACAGGGGAGGCAGGTAGTCCCACGTACAAGGGAGGCAGGTAGTCCCACGTACAGGGGAGGCAGGTAGTCCCACGTACAAGGGAGGCAGGTAGTCCCACGTACAAGGGAGGCAGGTAGTCCCACGTACAAGGGAGGCAGGTAGTCCCACGTACAAGGGAGGCAGGTAGTCCCACGTACAAGGGAGGCAGGTAGTCCCACGTACAAGGGAGGCAGGTAGTCCCACGTACAAGGGAGGCAGGTAGTCCCACGTACAGGGGAGGCAGGTAGTCCCACGTACAAGGGAGGCAGGTAGTCCCACGTACAAGGGAGGCAGGTAGTCCCACGTACAAGGGAGGCAGGTAGTCCCACGTACAAGGGAGGCAGGTAGTCCCACGTACAAGGGAGGCAGGTAGTCCCACGTACAGGGGAGGCAGGTAGTTCCACGTACAAGGGAGGAAGGTAGTCCCACGTACAAGGGAGGCAGGTAGTCCCACGTACAAAGGAAGCAGGTAGTCCCACGTACAAGGGAGGCAGGTAGTCCCACGTACAAGGGAGGCAGGTAGTCCCACGTACAAGGGAGGCAGGTAGTCCCACGTACAGGGGAGGCAGGTAGTCCCACGTACAAGGGAGGCAGGTAGTCCCACGTACAGGGGAGGCAGGTAGTCCCACGTACAGGGGAGGTAGGTAGTCCCACGTACAGGGGAGGCAGGTAGTCCCACGTACAGGGGAGGCAGGTAGTCCCACGTACAAGGGAGGCAGGTAGTCCCACGTACAAGGGAGGCAGGTAGTCCCACGTACAAGGGAGGCAGGTAGTCCCACGTACAGGGGAGGCAGGTAGTCCCACGTACAAGGGAGGCAGGTAGTCCCACGTACAAGGGAGGCAGGTAGTCCCACGTACAGGGGAGACAGGTAGTCCCACGTACAAGGGAGGCAGGTAGTCCCACGTACAGGGGAGACAGGTAGTCCCACGTACAGGGGAGGCAGGTAGTCCCACGTACAAGGGAGGCAGGTAGTCCCACGTACAGGGGAGGCAGGTAGTCCCACGTACAAGGGAGGCAGGTAGTCCCACGTACAGGGGAGACAGGTAGTCCCACGTACAGGGGAGGCAGGTAGTCCCACGTACAAGGGAGGCAGGTAGTCCCACGTACAGGGGAGGCTTTTAGTCTGCTGTGTATATATATGTTTGTATATATATTTACTTAGTTTATGTTATTAAGGAATATCACGTAAGGATTTTAGGTTGTAATGCTGCTGGATTTGTGTGTGTTCTCACCTAATTGTGGTTTCAGGGGTCGATTCACAGCTCCTGACCTTGCCTCTTCACTGGTATCTACTATGTGTGTGTGTGTGTGTGTGTGTGTGTGTGTGTGTGTGTGTGTGTGTGTGTGTCACGCTGGCCGTCTCCCACCGAGGCAGGTGACCCGAAAAAGAAATACTTTCACTGTTATTCACACTGTCACTGTCCTGCCAGAGGCACGCAGATGTGACAGTTTAGATGTTTCTCTAAACAGCAAATATCCCAAACCCTTCCTTTAGAATACAGGCATTGTACTTCCCACCTCCAGGACTCAGGTCCGACTAACCGGTTTCCTTAAGTCCCTTCCCGAAACATTACCTGCTCACACTCCAATAGCTCGTCCAGCCCCTAAAAAACATTCGTCTACACTTCTATAATTTAGCTATCCCTTGTCTATCCAAAAATAGCAGAAGCTAGAATAGTGTAGCAAAAGGCTCTCTCCCTGCCCTCTACCCTCTCTGCTTACACTTACGGCTGAAAAAATTATGCTGGCCATCAATCTGTGACCGGAATAAATGATCCTTTACAACAATCAAAGATTCTTTTACTAATTTAAACTAATCTATTTCTTTCCTCTTTTCAGGAAACACGAAGTTGTTGTAAAATTATGCTGAGAGAGTGTTAACCTCACTCCCCAGCAGGTGACATTATGCCTGTACTCCCACCCGTGGCTGCAGTAGCACTGCCTGCTGTAGCGACCACCACTCGCACAGCACAGACTCAACTCTCACTGCTTCTCTGTTCTTTCTTGAAGAAGTCTAGAGTCACCTCCGGGTGAGGCATGCAGGTTTTATGTTCCCAGGAGAGATTACTCGTTCTCTGCTCTCACTCTCAACTATGACACCGGGACGGGAAACACACGCAAGATGCAACTATAACGTTGATATGCTTCGTTATAACTTATAGAAAGCCCCTGGCGAACAACCATTGTTTTGGGTTGAGAAAATTATGCTATCAGATTGCTATAAATGTCAGACGACTGCCAGACTACAGGTTAAATTGGACAAATGTATTTTTTTATTTTTCACAGTTTGAGCAGAATATATAATGAAGGAAGCCATCCCTGGAAGAGCTATTAAAATGCAAGAAAACCTCGCATCAGGCCCAACACAACTCAACCCAATACTGAAACACGCACACATCCCCTTCAATAATATAGAAATTCGGCCAACCATTGACTATCTGGCTCTCAGTTCAGTGGTACAGGAAGCACAAGGCTTTGACGACACTTCTCACCTCAACAACAAGGACTGGAAGAGGACAAAATTGTACAAGAAAGAGCTGAAAGCTAAAGGAAACATTAGACCGTCAACTGCGGTCCGCAGACACGTTAAAAAGATTTCGGAAGAATTCACAATGACTCAAACTAAGTATGAGAATGCTGTCAACACGACCGGGCCAACCAAGAACTCTGAGGTCAAACATAAATCGCCATTAAAATCGGCGTCTTCGACCATATCCAGTTCATCGGTGTCAGTCAACCAGAAAGCTCCACAGTCGAAATTCTCAAAGAACGTTTTCTCTAAAATAACATGTTCTAAATGTGAATCTATAACAAAATCATCGAGGAAGAACAATATGGCGCCTATCATCTCTTCTGCCCCGGCCAATACACCCAAAGCCTCCATTTCCACAACTCCAAAAAGCAATTCCTCCAGAATTCTGAAGAGCAGGAATAACACAAGTGTCTCCAGAGACTCTTCTTCGCCACACAAGAAACTCTTTGGAGCACAGTCCCTGAGTTCGCCTGGATCTTCGCCACAACCTCGCCACAAGCACCCCAGCACCAGGTATACAGGAGGGGGTCTTGGGCCTGGTAATAGCGGTGATTATGGTCTGACACCGACCAGTCCTTCCATGCCCAGGTCCCCAGGAAGGAAGGGGTCCTCAACGTCCCTCGGGGGTATTTCACCTCGGTCAAAACAGATGTCCTTCGAGCAGATCAAGAAAGTCAAAATGTTCACCGAGCGAGCCATTGTGGTAAGTGGATATGTATCATACTTTCTCCATTAAGTTTAGCGTCTGTCGACCACACGAGAATCAAATCTATCGACTACACGAGTCAAATCTATCGACTACACGAATCAAATCTATCGACTACACGAGTCAAATCTATCGACTACACGAAAGTAATTAAGACAGATTATCAGTTCATTAATCAAGGATAATTTAATCGCTAAAATAGTAATTAATCTCTCAGTGTATATACACTGAGAGATTATATTTCTCAGTGTATATACACTGAGAGATTATATTTCTCAGTGTATATACACTGAGAGATTATATTTCTCAGTGTATATACACTGAGAGATTATATTTCTCAGTGTATATACACTGAGAGATTATATTTCTCAGTGTATATACACTGAGAGAGATTATATTTCTCAGTGTATATACACTGAGAGATGTTATAAACCTCGGTAATATATACTGACTAATTGGTTTACAAAGACACGTGGGTATATTGGAGAACGTTATCAAGGTCCCAGGACCGAAACGTTCTCTGTAATAATGTTGGTAGAATTACCGGCAATATGTTAAGTAAAACGACACAAGGGCAACTAATGTGACATTTTATTGTGGCAACGTTTCGCTCTCCAGGAGTTTTGTAAAGCTCCTGGAGAGCGAAACGTTGCCAATATTAATAAAATATCGCATTAGTTGTACCTGTGTCCTTTTACGGAACGTTTTGTAATAAATATGTATTATTAAAATCAGTACCTGACCAACCAGGCTGTGGTTCGTACGTCGTTTTGCGTGCAACCAACAGTAACAGCCTGGTTGATCAGGCCCTGATCCACCACGGGTTCGTTGACCCTCGAAGCCAACAGCTTTACCAGATTCCATGGAAATTACCCTTTATAACCCCGGGTAAAATTGTTAAATACAATTACGTAATTTTTTTTATATAGAACACGAGTAGAAACAAACCACGGAACGGATGGGACTTGAACTCGTGGCGGCAAGCGAGTCGTGAAACCCACAGGCCACCTAGTCGAGTTGTTAGCGCACTGGCCTGTGAGTTCAAGACAAGGGTTCAGTCCCCCACTCGTTCAGGGGTTTAAACTGAGCAAAGTCAGGTGAATTTGCTAGATTAGTTACACATGTGCAACTCTTGGGTATCTTTATTAAGGAAACGTTTCGCCACACAGTGGCTTCATCAGTCCATACCCAGGAGAAGCTTGAAGAACAGGAGGAGAATGAGGTAATCAGTCCCTCAACCTTGAGTCGATGTGGTCAGTCCAGCAATCTTGAATAGAATTAATGGACTGACCACATCGACTCAAGGTTGAGGGACTGATTACCTCATTCTCCTCCTGTTCTTCAAGCTTCTCCTGTGTATGGACTGATGAAGCCACTGTGTGGCGAAACGTTTCCTTAATAAAGATACCCAAGAGTTACACATGTGTCTAATTTATCACATTAATTTCTTACAAGAAACAAGGTAATTAATAATTACCTCCTCCCTAGGTGAAACTAATGTAACTAATCTAGCAAATTCACCTGACTTTGCTCAGTTTAAACCCCTGAACGAGTGGGGTTCTGTGAACCATTCATCTACAAGAAATTAATGTAATCTTAGATTACATTAGTTCCTTAGATTAAGCTGTATTTCTTAAATATAATGGATGATGGATTACTAAAGTGTAATAAACACTTGTTAATGATCATTATTAACCCACAGGGAGACAGAAACTCTGGAGCTTAATTGGTCTGTGTATTTCCATCCTCTTCGGGATCCTCTTCAGCAGAAGAGGTTCCCAGAAGGCTCGAGGATCCCAGAAGGGTAGAGGATCCCAGAAGGCTCGAGGATCCCAGATGGGTAGAGGATCCCAGAAGGCTCGAGGATCCCAGATGGGTAGAGGATCCCAGAAGGGTAGAGGATCCCAGAAGGGTAGAGGATCCCAGAAAGGTAGAGGATCCCAGGAGGCTGAGGATCCCAAAAGGGTAGAGGATCCCAGAAGGGTAGAGGATCCCAGAAGGGTAGAGGATCCCAGAAGGGTAGAGGATCCCAGAAGGGTAGAGGATCCCAGAAGGGTAGAAGATCCCAGAAGGGTAGAGGATCCCAGAAGGGTAGAGGATCCCAGAAGGGTAGAGGATCCCAGAAGGGTAGAGGATCCCAGAAAGGTAGAGGATCCCAGGAGGCTCGAGGATCCCAAGAGGGTAGAGGATCCCAGAAGGGTAGAGGATCCCAGAAGGCTCGAGTATCCCAGAAGGGAAGAGAATCCCAGAAGAGGATCCCAGAAGAGAAGAGGATCCCAGAAGAGAAGAGGATCCCAGAAGGTCGAAATACACAGATCAATTAATTTTCTGAATTTCTGTCCCCATGTATGTTATAATCAAGCATAATACGTAATGATACGTGGAATGTAAAGTCAATTTATTTTCCCTATCTTTGTATTTTCTTTTTTTTTTCTGCAGGAGGGACGTGTGTTCTCCATTTTTGGATACTTCCCAGCCATCAAGGATGCTCTCCGGAGAAGAGGATGGGTGGAAAAAATTCAGCATTCTGTACCCTACGTCAATCCTCACCCAAACAACTGTGTGTGTCCTCATGTAGGTTACCAGGCCACTGTCTTGCCTGCCTCTGCGGCCTCCAACCACAACACCTCGTCAACACAAGCTAATCGCAACTCATCGACACCCCTAATGGAGACCAGGACAGGTTCTGATGATACAAAAAATGTCGAAAATGCCGATGATCTTACGAATGATGAGAGTGACGGGGCGGCTGGCGCCACTGACCAAGTCAAGACTGACGTAGCAAAAACTGTTGAAGACAATGATGTTACAAACACACAGGAGAGTGATGGTGGTGAGGGTCATGTCACATCTCCACCACACAACACATCACCTGACCCACTGCCCCATTCTTCAGAGAACTCATCACAGACATCATCATATTCATCATCTTCATCATCATCATCATCAGAATCGGAAGAGGAACAGAAAGTTACCACTGCCAACCCATGTTCTTCCAACGTAGAAAATATAGCTCCAGCAACACACGAAATCACTTCCAAAGGTACACAGGTTTCAGTAACAACTTCCAGTCAGGAGACTGATGTATCAGGGCAGTCTTCCAGTATTCCAGAGAGATCCAGTAACTCAGAGGAGCTTGTAAATAATTGTGATAGTTTCAACACTGCCATACTAGGCCCCTCTGAAATAAGGAAAGGCCTAGTCAAATCAATAACGGAAAGAAATGCTACGATATTCCAGTACAGTACTATACACATACCAAAGATTAAGAGTAATGATAATTTAGAAAATAGTGCAAAGGATGAGGTAGTTGTAGAACATAGAGAGCCTCAAGTAGAAAATGTAGAGAATGAAAACAACGAAAGCCAAGATAAAAGTACTACGACTGAAGGTGAAGTCGCTCCAGAGCCATACTGTCCATACATAGAGTATGAACTCTGTGATATGGACCTGCCTCTGGTGGCTAGGCTCTTGAGGAATGTAGAACCCAACTTTCTGTGGACCTGGACCAGAGATTCTATATCGTTCAAGCACCTAAGTAGGGAACAAGTAGTCAACCGCTTCCCCAACACACCCTTTACCACTAAGGTAAGCAGGAAGCAGAAGCTTAAGAGGCGCCTGAATTCGCCTGTTTCCTAATATGTTTATTTTCACCTATAATCTATCTTGTACATAATTACTATCACATTTGATTTGTCTGTTTGGTAAGGTGAAGTCCAGTATCTTTACTTAATTCATGATATAACTTAACAAATCTTTGAGGACAATTGTGTTGTAGAACGAACAAGTTCAGGTAAGATCCCAGTGGGATGAGCGGGGAAGACGGGACAGACGAAGAATAGTGCTGGAGAGGAGTGTTCTTAGTCAGAGAAATACAGCCAGGGCTTAACCCAGCAGCTAAGGCGATCGTGGGGCAGACTTGAGAACAGGAATAGCAGGGACTGTTGCATCGAACTTTGTGGTAGTTGAAGTTTTGAATCTTGAGTAGCTGGCAGCAGGCTAGGTCACATCAGAGGGTAGAACACATATGGGAGTTGTAGGAGTAACTCAGGAGGCAGGTTAGCAATGGAGCCATTTTCGAACTTTTTGAAGCTGCTCCTAGATAGGTGGTATAGTTTAGTCTTGTTACTGAAGGTGAAACGTAGAGGCTTGATGAACTCAAGAACTTGGGTGAGTGTGAAGTGCAGCAGTGATTCACAGACATACTTGACTGTTCCAGCACCCAGGCTTTTGTCGAGTTCAGTACAGGTCATGGTGTCAGTATTTGAAGAAGTGTAGAAGGTAAGGTTTTCCCATGAGGGTTTACTGGAGTCGTCGCTATCTTCCTCTTCTGGAATGGATTCATTTGACGAGTCTACAGTGGTGGTAGCAGGTGACTGAGGGTCGACAGGAGCAGTAGAGAGGTGTAATGGTGGTGTAACAGCAGGCTGGGAGAGGTGGGAGACAGTGGTTGAGGCAGCATGATCATCATGCTCGGGGGTGGAAGTGGTTATAGAAGTTACAGGAGCAGTTGCTTGGGCAGGAGACAGGTCTGCAGGTGCAGTAAAGTTCGCGACGTTGGGAAGGGTGTTGAGGATGTCTGCTGAAGGTGTGGAGTCCGGGAAATTGAAGGCAGACATGTTGTTCAGACGAAATAGTTCGTTAATATTGGTGTTGAAAGTGCCGGGGTTTGTTGCGTTTGCAAGGTGTGCATACACCATGCAGTACAGCACCTTGGAGGCAGCACCGTCGAGGAGTGGAGAGAGGGAGTTGCTGGGCGATGGTGTCTGTAGAGTGGCGTGTAGAGTCTTGATGGTGTCGGTTTGTGGTTTGGTCATCGCAGCGTATGTCGGGGAATTGGAGGTGTTCTTCAGAACTTTAGTGTTCTTCAATATTTCTTTCCTGAGTGGGCACTTAGCTGCAAGGGTATGATGATTACTCTTGCAGTTAACATGTGATGGTGCTGTAGTAATGATGCAGGATCTGAAATCGTGTCCATCATTCCCACATTTTGAACAAAACTTCTTATCCTTGGTGGGGCAGTCCTTGGTGGTGTGTTTATAGGAGTAGCAGGTCCAGCAGTAGCAGGTCCAGCAGTAGCAGGTCCAGCAGTAGCAGGTCCTGCAGTTCTTGTTCTATATGACTTGGGTGAATGTGGTAATATGAGATGGCCAGACCGTCAGAGAGAGCTTGGGCAGCCATGGAGATGTCTGAGAATATAATGTTTAGCATAGATGCGGCGTTAGGGATCTTGGAGATGCTGTCTACCGAGGCTCAGGTGTTTTGTTCCTCAATAGATGTCTTCAGTGCTTCAGTAGAGAGAGAGGTGACGATATTGTCCAGTCTTTTCACAAAGACCGAACGTTTCGACTTCAAGAATGGAGACGGGGATAGAGTGAATTGTTGTGTTTGTAGGATCCTGACTGAAGAGTCGTCCACTAGTATTAGTGCTTCACTGTCGTCTGCACAGACGACAATGAAGGAGTCCTTCAGAGAGTGGATTGCCGTAAATTTGACCTGCAGGCGGGTCCTAACGACGGTAGCTAAAACTATCTTCGAGGAATCATTTATTGCACCATTCACAGGCTTGATTTTCACACGATGCGACAGCATTGTGAAAAGGATGTGACGTTTGTAGAATACAAATTCCCCACCCCGACGGGGGTCGAACGGAGGCTTCTTGAGCGTAGAGCAACTGTGTGAGCGGACAGAGCCCAGAACAGAATGGGAGTGTTGCAAAGGTCTGAGCTGTGCTATATACTAGCAGTAGTACTAGTAGTAATAGTAGTAGCACTAGTAGTAGCAGTAATAGTGGTAGTAATAGTAATAGTGATAATAGTAGTAGCATTAACAGTAGCAGTAGTATAATTTTACCTACTTAAGTGAATTAGAAATCTGAGATGGGAGATAAAGCCTGGCACCCAGCAGGAGAGATAAAGCCTGGCACCCAGCAGGAGAGATAAAGCCTGGCACCCAGCAGGAGAGATAAAGCCTGGCACCCAGCAGGAGAGATAAAGCCTGGCACCCAGCAGGAGAGATAAAGCCTGGCACCCAGCAGGAGAGATAAAGCCTGGCACCCAGCAAGAGAGATAAAGCCTGGCACCCAGCAGGAGAGATAAAGCCTGACACCCAGCAAGAGAGATAAAGCCTGGCACCCAGCAGGAGAGATAAAGCCTGGCACCCAGCAGGAGAGATAAAGCCTAGCACCCAGCAGGAGAGATAAAGCCTGGCACCCAGCAGGAGAGACAAAGCCTGGCACCCAGCAGGAGAGACAAAGCCTGACACCCAGCAGGAGAGATAAAGCCTGGCACCCAGCAAGAGAGATAAAGCCTGGCACCCAGCAGAAGAGATAAAGCCTGCCACCCATCAGGAGAGACAAAGCCTGGCACCCAGCAGGAGAGATAAAGCCTGGCACCCAGCAGGAGAGATAAAGCCTGGCACCCAGGAGGAGAGATAAAGCCTGGCACCCAGCAGGAGAGATAAAGCCTGGCACCCAGCAGGAGAGATAAAACCTGGCACCCAGCAGGAGAGATAAAGCCTGGCACCCATCAGAAGAGCTAAAGCCTGGCACCCAGCAGGAGAGATAAAGCCTGGCACCCAGCAGGAGAGATAAAGCCTGGCACCCAGCAAGAGAGATAAAGCCTGGCACCCAGCAGGAGAAATAAAGCCTGGCACCCAGCAGGAGAGATAAAGCCTGGCACCCAGCAAGAGAGATAAAGCTTGGCACCCAGCTGGAGAGATAAAGCCTGGCACCCAGTAGGAGAGATAAAGCCTGGCACCCATCAGGAGAGCTAAAGCCTGGCACCCAGCAGGAGAGATAAAGCCTGGCACCCAGCAGGAGAGATAAAGCCTGGCACCCAGCAAGAGAGAGAAAGCCTGGCACCCAGCAAGAGAGATAAAGCCTGGCGCCCAGCAGGAGAGCTAAAGCTTGGCACCCAGCAAGAGAGATAAAGCCTGGCACCCAGCAAGAGAGATAAAGCCTGGCACCCAGCAAGAGAGATAAAGCCTGGCACCCAGCAAGAGAGATAAAGTCTGGCACCCAGCAAGAGGGATAAAGCCTGGCACCCAGTAAGAAAGATAAAGTCTGGCACCCAGCAAGAGAGATAAAGCCTAGCACCCAGCAAGAGAGATAAAGCCTGGCACCCAGCAAGAGAGATAAAGCCTAGCACCCAGCAAGAGAGATAAAGCCTGGCACCCAGCAAGAGAGATAAAGCCTGGCACCCAGCAAGAGAGATGAAGCCTGGCACCCAGCAACAGAGATAAAGTCTGGCACCCAGCAAGAGGGATAAAGCCTGGCACCCAGTAAGAGAGATAAAGCCTAGCACCCAGCAAGAGAGATAAAGCCTGACACCCAGCAAGAGAGATAAAGCCTAGCACCCAGCAAGAGAGATAAAGCCTGGCACCCAGCAGGAGAGATAAAGTCTGGCACCCAGCAGGAGAGATAAAGCCTGGCACCCAGCAGGAGAAATAAATCCTGGCACCCAGCAGGAGAGGTAAAGCCTGGCACCCAGCTGGAGAGATAAAGCCTGGCACCCAGCAAGAGAGATAAAGCCTAACACCCAGCAAGAGAGATAAAGCCTAGCACCCAGCAAGAGAGATAAAGCCTAGCACCCAGCAGGAGAGATAAAGCCTGGCACCCAGCAAGAGAGATAAAGCCTAGCACCCAGCAAGAGAGATAAAGCCTAGCACCCAGCAAGAGAGATAAATCCTGGCACCCAGCAAGAGAGATAAAGCCTAGCACGCAGCAAGAGAGATAAAGCCTAGCACCCAGCAAGAGAGATAAAGCCTGGCACCCAGGAGGAGAGATAAAGCCTGGCACCCAGCAAGAGAGATAAAGTGTGGCACCCAACAGTTCAGCTTTAATTGAGGCAACTTTTCGCCCTTTGCAGAGCTTTATTAAACCAGGTAAAGCTCTAACTGGGCGAAATGTTGTCTCAGCACCTTTTTTCCCACATGGTTGAAAGATATCTGAGATGAGAGGAGACAAAGCCTAGCACCTAGCAGCTCAGCTTTAAAAACCCCAGCCAGTCAGTCCCAGCAACGCCCTAGTCAATTCCCTTCAAGTGGTCTGATGCTGCTAGAAGGTTCCTGATCCAGGGAATTGGATCTAAGCCCCTCCTGGATCGAACCTAATTGCCTTCCGGTTATCCGTGTGGCCCCTGCGGATTTAGCGCTTCCGAATTTATAGGAATGAAAGTTGCCTAGCAGTAAATAGGTACCTGGGTGTTAGTTGAGTGCTGTGGGTGGCATCCTGGGCAGGGTGAGACGTATGGGCAAGTCACCTTACACCTGCTGCCACTGTTTACCTAGCAGTAAATAGGTACCTGGGTGTTAGTTGAGTGTTGTGGGTGGCATCCTGGGCAGGGTGAGACGTATGGGCAAGTCACCTTACACCTGCTGCCACTGTTTACCTAGCAGTAAATAGGTACCTGGGTGTTAGTTGAGTGTTGTGGGTGGCATCCTGGGCAGGGCGAGACGTATGGGTAAGTGACCTTACACCTGCTGCCACTGTTCACCTAGCAGTAAATAGGTACCTGGGTGTTAGTTGAGTGTTGTGGGTGGCATCCTGGGCAGGGCGAGACGTATGGGTAAGTGACCTTACACCTGCTGCCACTGTTCACCTAGCAGTAAATAGGTACCTGGGTGTTAGTTGAGTGTTGTGGGTGGCATCCTGAGCAGGGTGAGACGTATGGGCAAGTCACCTTACACCTGCTGCCACTGTTCACCTAGCAGTAAATAGGTACCTGGGTGTTAGTTGACTGTTGTGGGTGGCATCCTGGGCAGGGTGAGACGTATGGGCAAGTCACCTTACACCTGCTGCTACTGTTCACCTAGCAGTAAATAGGTACCTGGGTGTTAGTTGAGTGTTGTGGGTGGCATCCTGGGCAGGGCGAGACGTATGGGTAAGTGACCTTACACCTGCTGCCACTGTTCACCTAGCAGTAAATAGGTACCTGGGTGTTAGTTGAGTGTTGTGGGTGGCATCCTGGGCAGGGTGAGACGTATGGGCAAGTCACCTTACACCTGCTGTCACTGTTCACCTAGCAGTAAATAGGTACCTGGGTGTTAGTTGACTGTTGTGGATGGCATCCTGGGGGAGAAGGGTCATTATTAATCTTCTTCTCATGTGAGTAGGTCATTCTAATGTCCTTGTTCTATCTTATATAAGAAAGAACACTGCAGCAGACCTACTGGCCCATGCTAGGCACGTCTATATCACACCCATTCAAGTAGGAAGGAGCACTGCTGCAAGCCTACGAGGGTCAATATCTAGTGAACCTCTCATGTGACTGGTTCGTCTTGAACCCCTTGCTCTATCTTACGAGGTTCGATATCTCAAGAATATTGATATATTCAAACCATACCACAGGTGGGGTTAGAACTAACGATCAGAGAGTTATAACACTCCAGACCGACGCGTTAGCCACTGGGCCAGGTGACCCAGTGGCTAACGCGTCGGTCTGGAGTTTTGAGACTCTCTGACCGCGGGTTCTAACCCCCACCTGTGGTATGGCTTGTTCGCAATCGTGTCATTACGATTTCGTGAGTCTTTGATATATTCATTAACGAAATATAGAGATGGAATCGGACACAGAATCTCGACAGAGAGAATATTAAAACCGGTTTACAATACCGACGGGTTGGTAAGACAGCTGCAATAGTTAGGTATCTTTATTACGAAACGTGTCGCCTACGCAGTAGGCTTCTTCAGTCGAGTACAGAGGCAGCAGAAGCAGTAGAGATGTGAAGACGATGTCATCAGTCCATCAGCCTTGAAGACGTAGCTTTGAGGTAGTCAGTCCCTCAGCCTGGAGACGAGTTTTGCGGATGCTATGGATGTATCTTACTAATTAACATCACCTCAACGTATGTGATTACCTTCTTTATTCCCTCCCTCCTTCTTCCTTCCTTCTTAGTTCCCTCTCTCTATATATTTACATTTTCGTCCAACCCATTATTCCCGTCTCTTAATTCCCCTTCCTCTATCCTTTGCTCCCCTTACATCTTATCTTAAATGGCTCATTTCTCAGTCTTTCCCTTCTCCTTCCTCGTCCTCTTGTCATTTCCCCCTTCATCTCCTCCTCTTTATTACGTCGCGGAGATGCATGGTAAGAAAGATGACCTTAATGCGTGTTGAAAATACATATTGCAGTGAGTTGGCTAAAAATGGGTGAGTGTGGGGAAGTGTGGGCGTGGTGTGTGTGGGGTAGTGTGGGCGTGGTGGGTGTGGGGAAGTGTGGGCGTGGTGTGTGTGGGGTAGTGTGGGCGTGGTGGGTGTGGGGTAGTGTGGGCGTGGTGGGGGTGGGGTAGTGTGGGCGTGGTGTGTGTGGGGTAGTGTGGGCGTGGTGGGTGTGGGGTAGTGTGGGCGGGGTGGGTGTGGGGTAGTGTGGGCGTGGTGGGTGTGGGGTAGTGTGGGTGTGGTGGGTGTGGGGTAGTGTGGGGGTGGTGGGTGTGGGGTAGTGTGGGTGTGGTGGGTGTGGGGTAGTGTGGGTGTGGGGGGTGTGGGGTAGTGTGGGCGTGGTGGGTGTGGGGTAGTGTGGGCGTGGGGGGGTGGGGTAGTGTGGGTGTGGTGGGTGTGGGGTAGTGTGGGCGTGGTGGGTGTGGGGTAGTGTGGGCGTGGTGGGTGTGGGGTAGTGTGGGCGTGGGGGGGTGGGGTAGTGTGGGTGTGGTGGGTGTGGGGTAGTGTGGGCGTGGTGGGTGTGGGGTAGTGTGGGTGTGGTGGGTGTGGGGTAGTGTGGGCGTGGTGGGTGTGGGGTAGTGTGGGCGTGGTGGGTGTGGGGTAGTGTGGGCGTGGTGGGTGTGGGGTAGTGTGGGTGTGGTGGGTGTGGGGTAGTGTGGGCGTGGTGGGTGTGGGGTAGTGTGGGTGTGGTGGGTGTGGGGTAGTGTGGGTGTGGGGTAGTGTGGGTGTGGTGGGTGTGGGGTAGTGTGGGTGTGGTGGGTGTGGGGTAGGGGGGGCGTGGTGGGTGTGGGGTAGTGTGGGTGTGGTGGGTGGGGGGTCGTGTGGGCGTGGTGGGTGTGGGGTAGTGTGGGTGTGGTGGGTGTGGGGTAGTGTGGGTGTGGTGGGTGTGGGGTAGTGTGGGTGTGGTGGGTGTGGGGTAGTGTGGGCGTGGTGGGTGTGGGGTAGTGTGGGCGTGGTGGGTGTGGGGTAGTGTGGGCGTGGTGGGTGTGGGGTAGTGTGGGCGTGGTGGGTGTGGGGTAGTGTGGGCGTGGTGGGTGTGGGTGGATATTGGTGTACTCACATATGTGGTTGCTGGGGTCGAGCCACAGCTCCTGGCCCCGCCTCTTCGTTAGTTGTTACTTGGTCCACTCTCTCCATGCTCCAACAACCTTATCGTACCTCATCTTAAAGATGTGTATGGGTTAGTGTGGGTGTGCGTGTGGTGTGAGCGTTTAACCCATGATTTTATTATAGTTTTTCTGTATATACATAACCCATGATTCTAATATTGTGAATGGATAACCCATTATTCTAGTGAGTTATGAGTTTCTATATAGAGCTGTGGGTTCAATACCTCCCCATGAACATAACCCATGACTTCCCCTCCCATAACCGGTATGGGTTGTATGAGACTGACTAACCCACACTATCCCCCCTTATATACAGTATGGGTTGTATGAGACTGACTGACCCACACTATCCCCCCTTATATACAGTATGGGTTGTGTGAGACTAACCCACACTATCCCCCCTTATATACAGTATGGGTTGTATGAGACTGACTGACCCACACTATCCCCCCTTATATACAGTATGGGTTGTATGAGACTGACTAACCCACACTATCCCCCCTTATATACAGTATGGGTTGTGTGAGACTGACTAACCCACACTATCCCCCCTTATATACAGTATGGGTTGTGTGAGACTGACTAACCCACACTATCCCCCCTTATATACAGTATGGGTTGTGTGAGACTGACTAACCCACACTATCCCCCCTTATATACAGTATGGGTTGTATGAGACTGACTAACCCACACTATCCCCCCTTATATACAGTATGGGTTGTATGAGACTGACTAACCCACACTATCCCCCCTTATATACAGTATGGGTTGTATGAGACTGACTAACCCACACTATCCCCCCTTATATACAGTATGGGTTGTATGAGACTGACTAACCCACACTATCCCCCCTTATATACAGTATGGGTTGTATGAGACTGACTAACCCACACTATCCCCCCTTATATACAGTATGGGTTGTATGAGACTGACTAACCCACACTATCCCCCCTTATATACAGTATGGGTTGTATGAGACTGACTAACCCACACTATCCCCCCTTATATACAGTATGGGTTGTGTGAGACACTACAACAATTACACTGGTTCAGTGAGGCTGCTAGTGTGGACACGTTCGTTCCTAGAGGATATTGTATTGGCCACGAAGACGAGAGAACGGCGTTCATTCACGACTATCGTCTTACTGCTTGTCTGAACGTTCTGAAGTGGGTTGTGGAACGGCACGACACCCATGGCCCACAGGCAGTGTCCGACCCGCATGGTGAGGTCTGTATTCTGACTTGTTGGGTGCTTGGTGGGTACTGTGAGTGAGAGAGAGAGTGAGAGAGAGAGAGAGAGAGAGAGAGAGAGAGAGAGAGAGAGAGAGAGAGAGAGAGAGAGAGAGAGAGAGAGAGCTATCTAGTACCACCAGTAATATAATAATTATTATTTACATTATTATAGTTACTACTACTACTAATTATTAACAACAACAACAATAATAATAATAATAATAATAATAATAATAATAATAATAATAATAATAATAATAATAATAATAATAATAATGTGTACTTTAGGTACCCATCAAGAGAGTACGTCAAGCCCTGACTCACGTCGAACAATACATACAGTCATGTTGCCATGACGATCTTGACGCCCCACCACCACCGTCACTCAGAGATCATGAGTGGAACTCTCTCCTCACAGCTCACTACAAGATAGTCCACATGGATAAGAAGATAAAGTTGGCTAGCTCGGCACACCTGCAGGTTAGTTTTTGTGATACTGGTGTATATATACCTACCTATATCATCATAAAAAGTCAGGGGTTGTTAGGTGACCGCGAGGTGTAGTCTCGCCCTTATGTGCCTTCCTTTTGATCTCTTATTTTTAAAGTTCCCTGATAATGTCAGAAATCACGAGAGTACTTGGAATCTCACAAAGTAGTACTACTGGTAGTAACAGTAGCAGTAGCAAAAGCAGCAGTAGTAGTAGTAGTAGTAGTAGTAGTAGTAGTAGTAGTAGTAGTAGTAGTAGTAGTAGTAATACTAATAGTAGTAGTAGTAGTAGGACCAGCAGTAGTAGTAGGCACTTACGACAATATTAACGTCTACATATGCGGACACCAGTTTCAATATTCCATTAATGTCTACCCTTTCTGTAGATACTAGTGACTTACTTCCCTTAATATCATCTACAGTACTGGTGACAATGTTATCGAAGCTCACATGCTGTAGGTACTGTCGTCAGTAGCCCTGACATCTCTTCCTCCTACAGGCACTGGTGTCAGTCCCCCTAACATCTCTCCCTCCTACAGGCACTGGTGTCAGTCCCCCTAACATCTCTCCCTCCTACAGGCACTGGTGCCAGTCCCCTAACATCTCTCCCTCCTACAGGCACTGGTGTCAGTCCCCCTAACATCTCTCCCTCCTACAGGCACTGGTGTCAGTCCCCCTAACATCTCTTCCTCCTACAGGCACTGGTGTCAGTCCCCCTAACATCTCTCCCTCCTACAGGCACTGGTGTCAGTCCCCCTAACATCTCTCCCTCCTACAGGCACTGGTGTCAGTCCCCCTAACATCTCTCCCTCCTACAGGCACTGGTGTCAGTCCCCCTAACATCTCTCCCTCCTACAGGCACTGGTGTCAGTCCCCCTAACATCTCTCCCTCCTACAGGCACTGGTGTCAGTCCCCCTAACATCTCTCCCTCCTACAGGCACTGGTGTCAGTCCCCCTAACATCTCTCTCTCCTAGAGGCCCTGTTGTCAGCTCCCCTAACATCTCTCCCTCCTACAGGCACTGTTGTCAGTCCCCTAACATCTCTCCCTCCTACAGGCACTGGTGTCAGTCCCCCTAACATCTCTCTCTCCTAGAGGCCCTGTTGTCAGCCCCCCTAACATCTCTCCCTCCTACAGGCACTGTTGTCAGTCCCCTAACATCTCTCCCTCCTACAGGCACTGGTATCAGTCCCCCTAACATCTCTCTCTCCTAGAGGCCCTGTTGTCAGCCCCCCTAACATCTCTCCCTCCTACAGGCACTGTTGTCAGTCCCCTAACATATCTCCCTCCTACAGGCACTGGTGTCAGTCCCCCTAACATCTCTCTCTCCTAGAGGCCCTGTTGTCAGCCCCCCTAACATCTCTCCCTCCTACAGGCACTGTTGTCAGTCCCCCTAACATCTCTCCCTCCTACAGGCACTGTTGTCAGTCCCCCTAACATCTCTCCCTCCTACAGGCACTGTTGTCAGTCCCCCTAACATCTCTCTCTCCTAGAGGCACTGTTGTCAGTCCCCCTAACATCTCTCCCTCCTACAGGCACTGTTGTCAGTCCCCCTAACATCTCTCTCTCCTACAGGCCCTGTTGTCAGCCCCCCTAACATCTCTCCCTCCTATAGGCACTGTTGTCAGCCCCCCTAACATCTCTCTCTCCTAGAGGCACTATTGTCAGTCCCCTAACATCTCTCCCTCCTACAGGCACTGTTGTCAGTCCCCCTAACATCTCTCCCTCCTACAGGCACTGGTGTCAGTCCTCCTAACATCTCTCCCTCCTACAGGCACTGTTGTCAGTCCCCCTAACATCTCTCCCTCCTACAGGCACTGTTGTCAGTCCCCCTAACATCTCTCTCTTCTACAGGCACTGTTGTCAGCCCCCCTAACATCTCTCCCTCCTACAGGCACTGTTGTCAGTCCCCCTAACATCTCTCCCTCCTACAGGCACTGGTGTCAGTCCCCCTAACATCTCTCCCTCCTACAGGCACTGGTGTCAGTCCCCCTAACATCTCTCTTTCCTACAGGCACTGATGCCAGTCCCCCTAACATCTCTCCCTTCTACAGGCACTGTTGTCAGTCCCCCTAACATCTCTCCCTCCTACAGGCACTGGTGTCAGTCCCCCTAACA
>NC_091383.1:1170000-1260000 GCF_038502225.1 Cherax quadricarinatus
CTGTCTCTACCCATTATCTCTGTCTCTACCCATTATCTCTGTCTCTACCCATTATCTCTGTCTCTACCCATTATCTCTGTCTTTACCCATTATCTCTGTCTCTTCCCATTATCTCTGCCTCTACCCATTATCTCTGTCTCTACCCATTATCTCTGTCTCTACCCATTATCTCTGTCTCTACCCATTATCTCTGTCTCTACCCATTATCTCTGTCTCTACCCATTATCTCTGCCTCTACCCATTATCTCTGTCTCTACCCATTATCTCTGTCTCTACCCATTATCTCTGTCTCTACCCATTATCTCTGTCTCTACCCATTATTTCTGTCTCTACCCATTATCTCTGCCTCTACGCATTATCTCTGTCTCTACCCATTATCTCTGTCTCTACCCATTATCTCTGTCTCTACCCATTATCTCTGTCTCTACCCATTATCTCTGTCTCTACCCATTATCTCTGCCTCTACCCATTATCTCTGCCTCTACCCATTATCTCTGTCTCTACCCATTATCTCTGTCTCTACCCATTATCTCTGTCTCTACCCATTATCTCTGCCTCTACCCATTATCTCTGTCTCTACCCATTATCTCTGTCTCTACCCATTATCTCTGTCTCTACCCATTATCTCTGTCTCAACCCATTATCTCTGTCTCTACCCATTATCTCTGTCTCTACCCATTATCTCTGTCTTTACCCATTATCTCTGTCTCTTCCCATTATCTCTGCCTCTACCCATTATCTCTGTCTCTACCCATTATCTCTGTCTCTACCCATTATCTCTGTCTCTACCCATTATCTCTGTCTCTACCCATTATCTCTGCCTCTACCCATTATCTCTGTCTCTACCCATTATCTCTGTCTCTACCCATTATCTCTGTCTCTACCCATTATCTCTGTCTCTACCCATTATCTCTGTCTCTACCCATTATTTCTGTCTCTACCCATTATCTCTGCCTCTACGCATTATCTCTGTCTCTACCCATTATCTCTGTCTCTACCCATTATCTCTGTCTCTACCCATTATCTCTGCCTCTACCCATTATCTCTGTCTCTACCCATTATCTCTGTCTCTACCCATTATCTCTGTCTCTACCCATTATCTCTGTCTCTACCCATTATCTCTGTCTCTACCCATTATCTCTGCATCTACCCATTATCTCTGCCTCTACCCATTATCTCTGTCTCTACCCATTATCTCTATCTCTACCCATTATCTCTGTCTCTACCGATTATCTCTGTCTCTACCCATTATTTCTGTCTCTACCCATTATCTCTGCCTCTACCCATTATCTCTGTCTCTACCCATTATCTCTATCTCTACCCATTATCTCTGTCTCTACCCATTATCTCTGCCTCTACCCATTATCTTTGTCTCTACCCATTATCTCTGTCTCTACCCATTATCTCTGTCTCTACCCATTATCTCTGCCTCTACCCATTATCTCTGCCTCTACCCATTATCTCTGCCTCTACCCATTATCTCTGCCTCTACCCATTATCTCTGCCTCTACCCATTATCTCTGTCTCTACCCATTATCTCTGCCTCTACCCATTATCTCTGTCTCTACCCATTATCTCTGCCTCTACCCATTATCTCTGTCTCTACCCATTATCTCTGCCTCTACCCATTATCTCTGTCTCTACCCATTATCTCTGTCTCTACCCATTATGTCTGTCTCTACCCATTATCTCTGCCTCTACCCATTATCTCTGTCTCTACCCATTATCTCTGTCTCTACCCATTATCTCTGTCTCTACCCATTATCTCTGCCTCTACCCATTATCTCTGTCTCTACCCATTATCTCTGTCTCTACCCATTATGTCTGTCTCTACCCATTATCTCTGCCTCTACCCATTATCTCTGTCTCTACCCATTATCTCTGTCTCTACCCATTATCTCTGTCTCTACCCATTATCTCTGCCTCTACCCATTATCTCTGCCTGGCACACGACCCATAAATGAAAAAATCACCATAGAATTACCCCAGAAATGGGCCAATATGCTTCCACACGAGTGTAAATAATGAGAGTTGAATTTAAAGATTTATTCCCAAACTTTCATTAAATACCTTATGGGCAAAAGATCCTAATTTGTTGTAGCTCCTGGGCCCTGACCCTGGTGATTCTTAGGGGCTGAATTGTATGTTAGGCAGGTCACTATGTGCTTCATTGTTAGCTAGTAAATATACCCGTTTTGATAACTAAAACACGACAGTTGGGTATCTTTATTGATGAAACGTTTCGCCCTCACAGCAAGCTGCCTCACTCAAATACATAAGATGTCGGAATGCTGTTCTTAGGTTTGCTAGGCGCCCGTATGCTGCAGCAGTTATTTGGTTGATGTGCGACTCAGGAGATGTGTTTGGTATGATGCTCACCCCAAGATCCTTTTCCTTAAGTGAGGTTTGTAGGCTCTGGCCCCCTAGACTGTACTCCGTCTGCGGTCTTCTTTGCCCTTTCCCAATCTTCATACAGGGGTTGCAGGTCCAGTAGGGAAATAAAGATGATATTATCAGTCCAAGAACCTTGAAGAAAGGATGTAAGGTGGTCAGTCCCTGAGCCTGGAGAAGAGTTCAGCACCATGGTCTGGAACAAGGTGGTCAGTCCCTCAGCCTGGAGAAGAGTTCAGCACCATGGTCTGGAACAAGGTGGTCAGTCCCTCAGCCTGGAGAAGAGTTCAGTTCCATGGTCTGGAACAAGGTGGTCAGTCCCTCAGCCTGGAGAAGAGTTCCGCACCATGGTCTGGAACAAGGTGGTCAGTCCCTCAGCCTGGAGAAGAGTTCAGCACCATGGTCTGGAACAAGGTGGTCATTCCCTCAGCCTGGAGAAGAGTTCAGTTCCATGGTCTGGAACAAGGTGGTCAGTCCCTCAGCCTGGAGAAGAGTTCAGCACCATGGTCTGGAACAAGGTGGTCAGTCCCTCAGCCTGGAGAAGAGTTCAGTTCCATGGTCTGGAACAAGGTGATCAGTCCCTCAGCCTGGAGAAGAGTTCAGCACCATGGTCTGGAATAAGGTGGTCAGTCCCTCAGCCTGGAGAAGAGTTCAGCACCATGGTCTGGAATAAGGTGGTCAGTCCCTCAGCCTGGAGAAGAGTTCAGCACCATGGTCTGGAATAAGGTGGTCAGTCCCTCAGCCTGGAGAAGAGTTCAGCACCATGGTCTGGAATAAGGTGGTCAGTCCCTCAGCCTGGAGAAGAGTTCACCTCCATGGTCTGGAATAAGGTAGTCAGTCCCTCAGCCTGGAGAAGAGTTCAGCACCATGGTCTGGAATAAGGTGGTCAGTCCCTCAGCCTGGAGAAGAGTTCAGCACCATGGTCTGGAACAAGGTGATCAGTCCCTCAGCCTGGAGAAGAGTTCAGCACCATGGTCTGGAACAAGGTGGTCAGTCCCTCAGCCTGGAGAAGAGTTCACCTCCATGGTCTGGAATAAGGTGGTCAGTCCCTCAGCCTGGAGAAGAGTTCAGCACCATGGTCTGGAATAAGGTGGTCAGTCCCTCAGCCTGGAGAAGAGTTCAGCACCATGGTCTGGAATAAGGTGGTCAGTCCCTCAGCCTGGAGAAGAGTTCAGCACCATGGTCTGGAATAAGGTGGTCAGTCCCTCAGCCTGGAGAAGAGTTCACCTCCATGGTCTGGAATAAGGTAGTCAGTCCCTCAGCCTGGAGAAGAGTTCAGCACCATGGTCTGGAATAAGGTGGTCAGTCCCTCAGCCTGGAGAAGAGTTCAGCACCATAGTCTGGAATAAGGTGGTCAGTCCCTCAGCCTGGAGAAGAGTTCAACACCATGGTTTGGAATAAGGTGGTCAGTCTCTCAGCCTGGAGAAGAGTTCAGCACCATGGTCTGGAACAAGGTGGTCAGTCCCTCAGCCTGGAGAAGAGTCCAGCACCATGGTCTGGAACAAGGTGGTCAGTCCCTCAGCCTGGAGAAGAGTTCAACTCCATGGTCTGGAACAAGGTGGTCAGTCCCTCAGCCTGGAGAAGAGTTCAGCACCATGGTCTGGAATAAGGTGGTCAGTCCCTCAGCCTGGAGAAGAGTTCAGCACCATGGTCTGGAACAAGGTGGTCAGTCCCTCAGCCTGGAGAAGAGTTCAGCACCATGGTCTGGAACAAGGTGGTCAGTCCCTCAGCCTGGAGAAGAGCCCAGCACCATGGTCTGGAACAATGTGAAGCTGAATCACGAGAACGGAGTCTTAAATACTGATGAAGCCTGCTGTGTAGGCGAGCCGTTTAGTCAATAAATATACCCAAGTGTTGTACAGGTGTCTAATTTACCAATTTGTGGGTTTTCTGAACCATTTGTCTACATAAAGTACTGTGTGGCTCGATCCACAGGTTAAAATTATTATTACAATCAAAGTAAGTGCTAAACCCACAAGTGGGATTGAAAAGTGCATTCAGAGATGAATAACTGTGGAAAGGTGCTCATAGCATATGATAGTCGGTCTTGGATGGTAGCGCACTCGCATCACACATTGAGGTCAGTGGCTCGATCCCCGGTACACTATGTACAGTGATAAGTACAGTGCACTCCACGGTAAGCAAGGCAGAAATAGAAGCCACAAGATAGCAGACCGTGCTTCAACCAGCTCTAGAATGGGAATGACAAGGGCAGACAGGAGAGTGGTACCCACATAACCTCTGCGATTGCCAAAACCATCTTCTTATTGGCTAGAACCTGGTCACTAGTTGAACGACGGGGCCCCATCATCAACTCTTAGCAACCTGGTTCGCTGGTTGGGGGAGATAGCCTGTAAATGAGGCTGTGTACATGCGCTGAATAAAGGTTACGTACTCTTTGCATGCCACACCCACACCCCGAGAAGGCTCAGGATTAGGCTGCCACCTCCCAGTGGTAACCGTGCCGCCATGGCACAAAATAATGGGACCGCCTTTCCTCTCCACCATCCAACTCTTAGATAGAGCTCAGCTTTTCTCGTGACAAAAAGCCAAACCCTAAACTCAGAGTGAGACAGCAGTCAGTCAGGCTAGCATAGGTCCAAGATACAGGCGGACGGTAGCCCGCAAACCCTCACTAAAAAAAAACCCCACACCAGGGGATAAAAAAAAGAGCGTGAAAAGGGGTTACCACAAATAATATAACATCCTAACCTAAATAAATAAAAATATTAGACTCTAGATAAAGAGTCCGCCAACACATTTTCTTTGCCGGCAATATATTTAATTCTGAGTGAGTATGGTTGCAGTCTTAGCGTCCAGCGCATGAGCCTTGTGCTGTGGTTCTTCATGGCTTGGAGATATACTAGAGGATTGTGATCACTGTAGACTGTGACCACCTGCGATGTCTGGCCCACATAACATCGAAATGCTTCAAAGCCAGTACCAGCGCGAGGTGGTCACAGTCTACAGTGATCACAATCCTCTAGTATATCTCCAAGCCATGAAGAACCACAACACAAGGCTCATGCACTGGACGCTAAGACTGCAACCATACTCACTCAGAATTAAATATATTGCCGGCAAAGAAAGTGGGGGTTTGTGGGGGCAGTTGGGACGGATATGACCTACTTTGTTACAAAGGAAGCAGACGACAGGCTTGCCCTTTACTCCCTGCTGACGTTGCAAATGGTGTCGTTCTGGCTGGTGTCTCTCTGGATACTGTTGTCGAGATGCACCATGAGTAGTTTGCCTCTCCGCAGGTGGACCATAAGTTGAGAAGCGTGGCTCACCAGGTGACTTAGTTGGCTGACGTAGACGTTCTCCCTCCGGCTGGCACTTCATTCTCCAAGGTTGACGATCTCTGCTCATGCCAGGCTGTTGAAAAGAGAGATGGGACCGCTCGGACAAGGAGCGGTTAGTTTCGAAGGTATCAACCAACCTGGCTGCCTCCAATGCAGTGGTTAAGTCACGATCCTGCAGAAAGACTCGAACCTCTGGTCCCACAGACTCCAGCAGGTTATCAATCAGAATAAGCTGTACCAGATCCTCAAAGGTAGAGACACCACTTGCTTTATACCAGCTGGTAAAAGCTTTGGTTTGCTGTCTCACAAAGTCCACTAGGGATTGACCAAGCTGTCGTCTGCCCAGCTTAAATTTTTTTTTATATTTGGCTGGGATACATGTATATGCTCCCAACACTGTGGTCTTCACTACTTGATAATCAGAAAATTCAGCGTCATTTAATACTGACGTAAATTCCTGTGCCTTACCCAATAATGCTGTATGAACCAACGATGCCCAATGCTGTTCTGGCCACCTCAAGTCTCGAGCCTGATTTTCGAAGCTTTCGAAAAATTGTTCTGGTTCGGCCTCATTGAAGCGGGGAACAAACTGTACTACTTTCTGTAAACTAAAATTATTTACAGAATGCGAAAACTGCCTCCTTTCTCTTTCCCTATCAAATTCTTCCCTTGCGAAAGCTCTCTGTTCCCTAGTTTGCTCAAGATTGATTTTTGCCAGCTCAAGTGCCAACGACGCTGATTCACCTTGAGACAACCCAGCTGCACTATACTGACCATTTTGCTCCGTAGGTGTATCATCTTCCTCCTGCGAGAACATAGTAGTTTTTGCCCCAGCTCCCGTAGAGGGAGGAGTCTGATGTGCGATCTCTTCTACTATAAGTTTGTCAGCAATCAGTGAACGCAGTTGAGCAGCTGTGAGAGTGCGTTTGTATTTAATGCCAATGGAACGAGCAATTTGCCAACAACGCTGTAGGGACAATTTAGGTAGGTTATGCAAAGTATATGCCGACACCAGACGTCTGACTCGTCTAGGTGGCATAAGTTATTCGCTATCCACAGTAAGATTGCAGAATACGCATACAAGCAAAGCTGACTGCAAAATTCTCCACACCGAACAGGCTAGTAACAACTGACATGCAAAATTTGTAAAGCAATGCCAGACAGCTACACTGTTCTAGAAGATTGACCGTAGCGAAGCGAGCACACCGAACAAGCTAGTAGCGAGCTGTTGAACGATCACACAATAGCAAGGCTGATCATAACAGTAACTGACACGCAAAATTTGTAAAGCGTAGGCAAAGCTAATGCAAAGCCAGACAACAAGCTGCACAATGTTCCTGCTACGAGCTTCACCCTAAGCTCAACCGTTTCTCTAAGTCCAGCTCCAGCTCTCGGACAGGCCCCCATATTACAACCCAGGGTTGTAATAGGTGGAAACATTTAAACGTGTTTCCTTAGACACCTGCTGTCCATGTTCACCTAGCAGTAAGTAGGTACCTGGGTGTTAGTCACTTTACACCTGCTGTCACTGTTCACTTAGCAGTAAATAGGTACCTGGGTGTTAGGTGAATGGTATGGGTATCATCCTGGGGACAAAATTAACCTAAATTGCAGGAAATGCTCTACATAACCAGGAACTTTCTATATAATATGTCACTGGTGTCAGCTATGGTATGTATAAGTTGAACCATCTACTGCTGGAAATAAAAAAATTTTTCTCAATCATTTGCAACACAATCACACTATAGAGAGCAGCTATATAAGGAAGGTAACTGTACATGTACACATACTTATGATGTACGTGTACTCGCACACACACAAAACACACACACACACACACACACACACTGAAAAACAACTGTTTCTTACTGACGTGAGTGTTCCCGACAGAGAGGCCGCTACTCATCCACAACACGAAGTTCGACATCCGTCAGTGGTTTATGGTTACTGACTGGAATCCTCTCCATGTATGGGTCTACAGGTAATTATTAAGTTAACTAGCTAATGGTCCAGTAGGCCAGTAGGCCTTCTGCAGTGTTCCTCCATTCTTACGTTCTTATGTGCCGGTTATCTGTATAAGATGTCTACTATTGAGACTACACATACATTATATATATGCACACACACACACACACACACACACACACACACACACACACACACACACACACACACACACACACACACACACACACACACATATATATATATATATATATATATATATATATATATATATATATATATATATATATATATTCATAAAATGTTGAATGTGTGGGTACTAAGGATTTCTTACGAGTCTACACAAGGAATCATGTTACTGAACATTATATCGGTGTTTCCTGCAATGTACCTCCTACTGTACCATGGATGTTCACTATAGTTCTCCAGTGTTCTCAGACATGAACAGAAATCTTGTGTTGTGAACACTATGCTTAACGACCACTAAAATGTGATGTAAAACAGTATTGAGTTCAGTAATGTATGTACTCTGTACGGTTGTGTGTTCACTTTGTAGTGAACACAGTGTGAGGCTGTAGTGAACACAGTGTGAGGCTGTAGTGAACACTGTGTGAGGCTGTAGTGAACACAGTGTGAGGCTGTAGTGAACACTGTGTGAGGCTGTAGTGAACACTGTGTGAGGCTGTAGTGAACACAGTGTGAGGCTGTAGTGAACACAGTGTGAGGCTGTAGTGAACACAGTGTGAGGCTGTTGTGAACACAGTGTGAGGCTGTAGTGAACACAGTGTGAGGCTGTAGTGAACACAGTGTGAGGCTGTAGTGAACACAGTGTGAGGCTGTAGTGAACACTGTGTGAGGCTGTAGTGAACACAGTGTGAGGCTGTAGTGAACACAGTGTGAGGCTGTAGTGAACACAGTGTGAGGCTGTAGTGAACACTGTGTGAGGCTGTAGTGAACACAGTGTGAGGCTGTAGTGAACACAGTGTGAGGCTGTAGTGAACACAGTGTGAGGCTGTAGTGAACACAGTGTGAGGCTGTAGTGAACACTGTGTGAGGCTGTAGTGAACACAGTGTGAGGCTGTAGTGAACACAGTGTGAGGCTGTAGTGAACACAGTGTGAGGCTGTAGTGAACACAGTGTGAGGCTGTAGTGAACACAGTGTGAGGCTGTAGTGAACACAGTGTGAGGCTGTAGTGAACACAGTGTGAGGCTGTAGTGAACACAGTGTGAGGCTGTAGTGAACACTGTGTGAGGCTGGAGTGAACACTGTGTGAGGCTGTAGTGAACACAGTGTGAGGCTGTAGTGAACACAGTGTGAGGCTGTAGTGAACACAGTGTGAGGCTGTAGTGAACACAGTGTGAGGCTGTAGTGAACACAGTGTGAGGCTGTAGTGAACACAGTGTGAGGCTGTAGTGAACACAGTGTGAGGCTGTAGTGAACACAGTGTGAGGCTGTAGTGAACACTGTGTGAGGCTGGAGTGAACACTGTGTGAGGCTGTAGTGAACACTGTGTGAGGCTGTAGTGAACACTGTGTGAGGCTGTGAGGCTGTAGTGAACACAGTGTGAGGCTGTAGTGAACACAGTGTGAGGCTGTAGTGAACACAGTGTGAGGCTGTAGTGAACACTGTGTGAGGCTGTAGTGAACACTGTGTGAGGCTGTAGTGAACACTGTGTGAGGCTGTAGTGAACACAGTGTGAGGCTGTAGTGAACACTGTGTGAGGCTGTAGTGAACACTGTGTGAGGCTGTAGTGAACACAGTGTGAGGCTGTAGTGAACACTGTGTGAGGCTGTAGTGAACACAGTGTGAGGCTGTAGTGAACACAGTGTGAGGCTGTAGTGAACACAGTGTGAGGCTGTAGTGAACACAGTGTGAGGCTGTAGTGAACACTGTGTGAGGCTGTAGTGAACACAGTGTGAGGCTGTAGTGAACACAGTGTGAGGCTGTAGTGAACACTGTGTGAGGCTGGAGTGAACACAGTGTGAGGCTGTAGTGAACACAGTGTGAGGCTGGAGTGAACACTGTGTGAGGCTGTAGTGAACACAGTGTGAGGCTGTAGTGAACACTGTGTGAGGCTGTAGTGAACACAGTGTGAGGCTGTAGTGAACACAGTGTGAGGCTGTAGTGAACACTGTGTGAGGCTGGAGTGAACACTGTGTGAGGCTGTAGTGAACACAGTGTGAGGCTGTAGTGAACACAGTGTGAGGCTGCAGTGAACACAGTGTGAGGCTGTAGTGAACACAGTGTGAGGCTGTAGTGAACACAGTGTGAGGCTGTAGTGAACACAGTGTGAGGCTGTAGTGAACACAGTGTGAGGCTGTAGTGAACACAGTGTGAGGCTGTAGTGAACACAGTGTGAGGCTGTAGTGAACACAGTGTGAGGCTGTAGTGAACACAGTGTGAGGCTGTAGTGAACACAGTGTGAGGCTGTAGTGAACACAGTGTGAGGCTGTAGTGAACACAGTGTGAGGCTGTAGTGAACACAGTGTGAGGCTGTAGTGAACACAGTGTGAGGCTGTAGTGAACACAGTGTGAGGCTGTAGTGAACACAGTGTGAGGCTGTAGTGAACACAGTGTGAGGCTGTAGTGAACACAGTGTGAGGCTGTAGTGAACACAGTGTGAGGCTGGAGTGAACACAGTGTGAGGCTGTAGTGAACACAGTGTGAGGCTGTAGTGAACACAGTGTGAGGCTGTAGTGAACACAGTGTGAGGCTGTAGTGAACACAGTGTGAGGCTGTAGTGAACACAGTGTGAGGCTGTAGTGAACACAGTGTGAGGCTGTAGTGAACACAGTGTGAGGCTGTAGTGAACACAGTGTGAGGCTGGAGTGAACACAGTGTGAGGCTGGAGTGAACACAGTGTGAGGCTGTAGTGAACACAGTGTGAGGCTGTAGTGAACACAGTGTGAGGCTGTAGTGAACACTGTGTGAGGCTGTAGTGAACACAGTGTGAGGCTGTAGTGAACACAGTGTGAGGCTGTAGTGAACACTGTGTGAGGCTGTAGTGAACACAGTGTGAGGCTGTAGTGAACACAGTGTGAGGCTGTAGTGAACACTGTGTGAGGCTGTAGTGAACACAGTGTGAGGCTGTAGTGAACACAGTGTGAGGCTGTAGTGAACACAGTGTGAGGCTGTAGTGAACACAGTGTGAGGCTGTAGTGAACACTGTGTGAGGCTGTAGTGAACACTGTGTGAGGCTGTAGTGAACACAGTGTGAGGCTGTAGTGAACACAGTGTGAGGCTGTAGTGAACACAGTGTGAGGCTGTAGTGAACACAGTGTGAGGCTGTAGTGAACACAGTGTGAGGCTGTAGTGAACACAGTGTGAGGCTGTAGTGAACACAGTGTGAGGCTGTAGTGAACACAGTGTGAGGCTGTAGTGAACACAGTGTGAGGCTGTAGTGAACACAGTGTGAGGCTGTAGTGAACACAGTGTGAGGCTGTAGTGAACACAGTGTGAGGCTGTAGTGAACACAGTGTGAGGCTGTAGTGAACACAGTGTGAGGCTGTAGTGAACACAGTGTGAGGCTGTAGTGAACACAGTGTGAGGCTGTAGTGAACACAGTGTGAGGCTGTAGTGAACACAGTGTGAGGCTGTAGTGAACACAGTGTGAGGCTGTAGTGAACACAGTGTGAGGCTGTAGTGAACACTGTGTGAGGCTGTAGTGAACACAGTGTGAGGCTGTAGTGAACACAGTGTGAGGCTGTAGTGAACACAGTGTGAGGCTGGAGTGAACACAGTGTGAGGCTGGAGTGAACACAGTGTGAGGCTGTAGTGAACACAGTGTGAGGCTGTAGTGAACACTGTGTGAGGCTGTAGTGAACACAGTGTGAGGCTGTAGTGAACACAGTGTGAGGCTGTAGTGAACACAGTGTGAGGCTGGAGTGAACACAGTGTGAGGCTGTAGTGAACACAGTGTGAGGCTGTAGTGAACACAGTGTGAGGCTGGAGTGAACACCCTCATAATAATAATAATAATAATAATAATAATAATAATAATAATAATAATAATAATAATAATAATAATAACAATAATAATAATAATAATAATAAAAATAATAATAATAATAATAACAATAATAATAATAATAATAATAATAATAATAATAATAATAATAATAATAACAATAATAATAATAATAATAATAATAATAATAATAATAATAATAATAATAACAATAATAATAATAATAATAATAATAATAATAATAATAATAATAATAACAATAATAATAATAATAATAATAATAATAATAATAATAATAATAACAATAATAATAATAATAATAACAACAATAATAATAATAATAATAATAATAATAATAATAATAATAATAATAATAATAAAAATAACAATAATAATAATAATAATAATAATAATAATAATAATAATAATAATAATAATAATAATAAAAATAACAATAATAATAATAATAATAATAATAATAATAATAATAATAATAATAATAATAATAATAATAATAATAATAATAATAATAATAATTATAATAATGACAATTCTTTTCACACAATACGTAGTTTTTTTTTACAAAATTTTGGTTATACACATCACAGAATATATACACTGAGAGATGTATATGTCTTAGTGTATATATCCTGTTACATCACTTTAAGGCCTAGTTTATATGTTGAACCAGCCTTAATGACCCTAATTAACCATCCAACCAGCTTTAATGACCCTCATTAACCATCCAACCAGCCTTAATGACCCTCATTAACCATCCAACCAGCCTTAATGACCCTAATTAACCATCCAACCAGCCTTAATGACCCTAATTAACCATCCAACCAGCCTTAATGACCCTAATTAACCATCCAACCAGCCTTAATGACCCTCATTAACCATCCAACCAGCCTTAATGACCCTAATTAACCATCCAACCAGCCTTAATGACCCTCATTAACCATCCAACCAGCCTCATTAACCATCCAACCAGCCTTAATGACCCTCATTAACCATCCAACCAGCCTTAATGACCCTCATTAACCATCCAACCAGCCTTAATGACCCTAATTAACCATCCAACCAGCCTTAATGACCCTCATTAACCATCCAACCAGCCTCATTAACCATCCAACCAGCCTTAATGACCCTCATTAACCATCCAACCAGCCTTAATGACCCTCATTAACCATCCAACCAGCCTTAATGACCCTAATTAACCATCCAACCAGCTTTAATGACCCTCATTAACCATCCAACCAGCCTTAATGACCCTCATTAACCATCCAACCAGCCTTAATGACCCTCATTAACCATCCAACCAGCCTCATTAACCATCCAACCAGCCTTAATGACCCTCATTAACCATCCAACCAGCCTTAATGACCCTCATTAACCATCCAACCAGCCTTAATGACCATCATTAACCATCCAACCAGCCTTAATGACCCTCATTAACCATCCAACCAGCCTTAATGACCCTCATTAACCATCCAACCAGCCTTAATGACCCTCATTAACCATCCAACCAGCCTTAATAACCCTCATTAACCATCCAACCAGCCTTAATGACCCTCATTAACCATCCAACCAGCCTTAATGACCCTAATTAACCATCCAACCAGCCTTAATGACCCTCATTAACCATCCAACCAGCCTTAATGACCCTCATTAACCATCCAACCAGCCTCATTAACCATCCAACCAGCCTTAATGACCCTCATTAACCATCCAACCAGCCTTAATGACCCTCATTAATCATCCAACCAGCCTTAATGACCCTAATTAACCATCAAACCAGCCTTAATGACCCTCATTAACCATCCAACCAGCCTTAATGACCCTCATTAACCATCCAACCAGCCTTAATGACCCTAATTAACCATCCAACCAGCCTTAATGACCCTAATTAACCATCCAACCAGCCTTAATGACCCTAATTAACCATCCAACCAGCCTTAATGACCCTCATTAACCATCCAACCAGCCTTAATGACCCTAATTAACCATCCAACCAGCCTTAATGACCCTCATTAACCATCCAACCAGCCTTAATGACCCTAATTAACCATCCAACCAGCCTTAATGACCCTCATTAACCATCCAACCAGCCTTAATGACCCTCATTAACCATCCAACCAGCCTTAATGACCCTAATTAACCATCCAACCAGCCTTAATGACCCTCATTAACCATCCAACCAGCCTTAATGACCCTCATTAACCATCCAACCAGCCTTAATGACCCTCATTAACCATCCAACCAGCCTCATTAACCATCCAACCAGCCTTAATGACCCTCATTAACCATCCAACCAGCCTTAATGACCCTCATTAACCATCCAACCAGCCTTAATGACCATCATTAACTATCCAACCAGCCTTAATGACCCTCATTAACCATCCAACCAGCCTTAATGACCCTCATTAACCATCCAACCAGCCTTAATGACCCTCATTAACCATCCAACCAGCCTTAATAACCCTCATTAACCATCCAACCAGCCTTAATGACCCTCATTAACCATCCAACCAGCCTTAATGACCCTCATTAACCATCCAACCAGCCTTAATGACCCTCATTAACCATCCAACCAGCCTTAATGACCCTCATTAACCATCCAACCAGCCTTAATAACCCTCATTAACCATCCAACCAGCCTTAATGACCCTCATTAACCATCCAACCAGCCTTAATGACCCTCATTAACCATCCAACCAGCCTTAATGACCCTCATTAACCATCCAACCAGCTTTAATGACCCTCATTAACCATCCAACCAGCCTTAATGACCCTCATTAACCATTCAACTAGCCTTAATGACCCTCATTAACCATCCAACCAGCCTTAATGACCCTAATTAACCATCCAACCAGCCTTAATGACCCTAATTAACCATCCAACCAGCCTTAATGACCCTAATCAACCATCCAACCAGCCTTAATGACCCTAGTTAACCATCCAACCAGCCTTAATGACCCTAATTAACCATCCAACCAGCCTTAATGACCCTAATTAACCATCCAACCAGCCTTAATGACCCTAATTAACCCCATTAACCATCCAACCAGCCTTAATGACCCTAATTAACCATCCAACCAGCCTTAATGACCCTAATTAACCATCCAACCAGCCTTAATGACCCTAATTAACCATCCAACCAGCCTTAATGACCCTAATTAACCATCTAACCAGCCTTAATGACCCTAATTAACCATCCAACCAGCCTTAATGACCCTAATTAACCCTATTAACCATCCAACCAGCCTTAATGACCCTAATTAACCATCCAACCAGCCTTAATGACCCTAATTAACCCCATTAACCATCCAACCAGCCTTAATGACCCTAATTAACCATCCAACCAGCCTTAATAACCCTCATTAACCCCATTAACCATCCAGCCAGCCTTAATGACCCTAATTAACCATCCAACCAGCCTTAATGACCCTAATTAACCATCCAACCAGCCTTAATGACCCTCATTAACCATCCAACCAGCCTTAATGACCCTCATTAACCATCCAACCAGCCTTAATGACCCTCATTAACCATCCAACCAGCCTTAATGACCCTCATTAACCATCCAACCAGCCTTAATAACCCTAATTAACCATCCAACCAGCCTTAATAACCCTCATTAACCCCATTAACCATCCAAACAGCCTTAATGACCCTCATTAACCCCATTAACCATCCAACCAGCCTTAATAACCCTCATTAACCCCATTAACCATCCAACCAGCCTTAATGACCCTCATTAACCCCATTAACCATCCAACCAGCCTTAATAACCCTCATTAACCCCATTAACCATCCAACCAGCCTTAATGACCCTCATTAACCCCATTAACCTTCCAACCAGCCTTAATGACCCTCATTAACCCCATTCACCATCCAACCAGCCTTAATAACCCTCATTAACCCCATTAACCATCCAACCAGCCTTAATAACCCTCATTAACCCCATTAACCATCCAACCAGCCTTAATGACCCTCATTAACCCCATTAACCATCCAACCAGTCTTAATAACCCTCATTAACCCCATTAACCATCCAACCAGCCTTAATAACCCTCATTAACCCCATTAACCATCCAACCAGCCTTAATGACCCTCATTAACCCCATTAACCATCCAACCAGCCTTAATGACCCTCATTAACCCCATTAACCATCCAACCAGCCTTAATAACCCTCATTAACCCCATTAACCATCCAACCAGCCTTAATAACCCTCATTAACCCCATTAACCATCCAACCAGCCTTAATGACCCTCATTAACCCCATTAACCATCCAACCAGCCTTAATGACCCTCATTAACCCCATTAACCATCCAACCAGCCTTAATAACCCTCATTAATATATAATACAGTACTCAGTGGTCAGTCGTCACGTGAGGTCACAGACCCTGAGCTGCCTTGGGGATTAGTGTGGACGGTTACAAAGCATGGCTTGCTTCTGCAGTGTTTTAAAAATTGAGGTTGGAGAGTTGAAGGAGGAGATCTTGCTTCTCCAGGAGGAGATTAGGAGGCTGAAGGTCCACCTCAATGGGTCTGGGAGAGAGTGTGAGGTGGCTGGAGTTGTGGGGAATGAGGCTTCTAGCAGCGAGGTGCAGTCTGTCTCTCGCTGTGAGGAGGCTGTAGTTGGGGAGGCAGCAACGGCTACCAGCAGTGAGGTGCAGCCCAGCACCTGCTACAAGTGGCGAGTAGTTCACAGTAATGGAAGGCGCATCAGAGTAAGGAAAGTTAAGAGTGAAGATCTGAAGGTAGGAAATCGCTTCTCTGTTCTTCAGGATGAATGTACTTCAGTGGCCAGTGAAGGTAAGGGTACTACTGCCCCTGCTAATGGAGGTAAGTGCATTCTTGTGGTTGGTGACTCTCAGGTAAGATACATTGACCGTGCTTTTTGTAATAGGAATAAGAAGATGAGAGATAGAGTGTGCTTCCCTGGAGCTGGTGTTGGGGACATTGTCAACAGGCTGGATAATATCATGTCAGGTAATGGGAGCAAGCCCATTATCTGTCTCAGTGCTGGTGGAAATGATATTGGGAAGGGTAGGAGAGAAGAGCTGCTAGATAAGTACAGGTCAGCTATAGATTTCATTAAGTCTAAGGGAGGGATCCCAATCATATGTAGCATCTTGCCTAGAAGGGGAGTAGGAAATGAATGGTTGTCTAGGGCAATTGGTGTAAATTGCTGGCTAGACAGATACTGCAAGGAACTTGCAATCCCATTCATTGACAACTGGAACAACTTTTATGGCAAACATGATATGTATGCAAGGGATGGGGTACATCTCTCTGGGGCTGGGGTGGTAGCACTTGCAGACTCGATTGAGAAGGCCATTGGTGAAATGCCTATGATTTTAAACTGATGGAAGATAGAGGTATGGGTGTGTGTGGGAAACAAGCAGGTTGCAACACTTGGGTTGGAAACAGTAAATGTATAAAAGGCATTCAGCATGAAGTTATAAATAAAGACAATAGATCAGGTCAGCAAACAAAGGGGGACAGCAGAGGGCAGCAAGGGACTAGCTCCCTTAAGGTTTACTATACTAATAGCAGGAGTGTAAGAAATAAGATAGATGAGCTAAGATTAATTGCAAGTGCAGGAGACATAGATATTATTGCTATAACAGAGACCTGGCTCAATCTGAAAGATAGAGAGATGCCCTCTGAATGTCACATACAAGGCTATAAATTATTCCACACTGACAGGGTCAACAGGAAAGGTGGTGGAGTAGCGATGTATGTCAGAGACAATTTAAATTGTTGTGTTAGACAAGATATTAAATTAGAAGCGTCAGCCACTGAATCTGTTTGGTTACAGCTTCTCGAGGGCCGAGAAAAACTAATTTTGGGTGTGATTTACAGGGCCCCAAATCTTGATAGGGAGTGCAGTAAACTTCTATGGGACGAAATTCGTAAGGCATCTACATACGAAAATGTTGTGCTAATGGGAGATTTCAACTATAGACAGATTGACTGGAGCAATTTGACAGGAAATTTAGAGTCAGGTGACTTTCTTGATACGATCCAGGATTGTTTTTTAAAACAGTTTGTGACAGAGCCAACTAGGGGAAATAACCTCCTTGACTTGGTTCTTGCCAGTAGGGAAACACTAATTAATAATCTTGAGGTTAATGATGAGCTTGGGGAAAGTGATCACAAATCACTCAGTTTTAATATATCATGGAATTCCCCTAATAATGGCAATCAAGTCTCCGTCCCTGACTTTCGCTTGGCTGATTTCATAGGACTGAAAAATTACTTAGGTGGGCTGAACTGGAATGACCTGACTAAGGGTCAGGTAGGTGGTGATGGTTGCCGATATGATGCTTTCCAGGGCATAGTTCTAGCTGCTCAGTCAAATTATGTTCCAAATAGGGAAATCAGATCAAACAAAAATGATCCTAAATGGATGAACAATAGATTAAAATATCTGATTGGTCAAAAGAGAGGCATATATAGGCAAATCAAAAGAGGAGAGGGGCAATTGAGAAATCGATATATTCAGTTAAAGAGAGAAATAAAAAAGGGAATTAGAAAAGCAAAAAGAGATTATGAGGTTAAAGTTGCAAGAGAATCGAAGACTAACCCAAAAGGATTCTTTCAGGTATACAGAAGTAAGATCAGGGACAAGATAGGCCCACTCAAAAGTTCCTCGGGTCAGCTCACTGACAGTGATAAGGAAATGTGTAGAATTTTTAACACATACTTCCTCTCAGTTTTTACACAGGAGGATACCAGCGATATTCCAGTAATGATAAATTATGTAGAACAGGACGATAATAAACTGTGTACTATTAGGGTCACAAGTGACATGGTCCTTAGGCAAATAGATAAATTAAAACCTAACAAATCCCCAGGCCCTGATGAACTGTATGCAAGGGTTCTAAAGGAATGTAAAGAGGAGCTTAGCACACCTTTGGCTAATCTTTTCAACATATCACTACAAACTGGCATGGTGCCAGATAAGTGGAAAATGGCAAATGTGATACCTATTTTCAAAACAGGTGACAGGTCCTTAGCTTCGAACTATAGACCAATAAGCCTAACCTCCATAGTGGGAAAATTTATGGAATCAATAATTGCCGAGGCAGTTCGTAGCCACCTTGAAAAGCATAAATTAATCAACGAATCTCAGCATGGTTTTACAAAGGGGCGTTCCTGCCTTACGAATTTATTAATTTTTTTCACTAAGGTATTTGAGGAGGTAGATCATGGTAATGAATATGATATTGTGTATATGGACTTCAGTAAGGCTTTTGACAGGGTCCCACATCAGAGACTATTGAGGAAAATTAAAGCACATGGAATAGGAGGAGAAATTTTTTCCTGGATAGAGGCATGGTTGACAAATAGGCAGCAGAGAGTTTGCATAAATGGGGAGAAATCAGAGTGGGGAAGTGTCACGAGCGGTGTTCCACAGGGGTCAGTGTTGGGCCCCCTGCTGTTCACAATCTACATAAACGACATAGATGAGGGCATAAAGAGCGACATCGGCAAGTTTGCCGATGACACCAAAATAGGCCGTCGAATTCATTCTGACGAGGACATTCGAGCACTCCAGGAAGATTTGAATAGACTGATGCAGTGGTCGGAGAAGTGGCAGATGCAGTTTAATATAGACAAATGCAAAGTTCTAAATGTTGGACAGGACAATAACCATGCCACATATAAACTAAATAATGTAGATCTTAATATTACGGATTGCGAAAAAGATTTAGGAGTTCTGGTTAGCAGTAATCTGAAACCAAGACAACAGTGCATAAGTGTTCGCAATAAAGCTAATAGAATCCTTGGCTTCATATCAAGAAGCATAAATAATAGGAGTCCTCAGGTTGTTCTTCAACTCTATACATCCTTGGTTAGGCCTCATTTAGATTATGCTGCACAGTTTTGGTCACCTTATTACAGAATGGATATAAATTCTCTGGAAAATGTACAAAGGAGGATGACAAAGTTGATCCCATGTATCAGAAACCTTCCCTATGAGGATAGACTAAGGGCCCTGAATCTGCACTCTCTAGAAAGACGTAGAATTAGGGGGGATATGATTGAGGTGTATAAATGGAAGACAGGAATAAATAAAGGGGATGTAAATAGTGTGCTGAAAATATCTAGCCTAGACAGGACTCGCAGCAATGGTTTTAAGTTGGAAAAATTCAGATTCAGGAAGGATATAGGAAAGTACTGGTTTGGTAATAGAGTTGTGGATGAGTGGAACAAACTCCCAAGTACCGTTATAGAGGCCAGAACGTTGTGTAGCTTTAAAAATAGGTTGGATAAATACATGAGTGGATGTGGGTGGGTGTGAGTTAGACCTGATAGCTTGTGCTAACAGGTCGGTTGCCGTGTTCCTCCCTTAAGTCAATGTGACCTGACCTGACTAGGTTGGGTGCATTGGCTTAAGCCGGTAGGAGACTTGGACCTGCCTCGCATGGGCCAGTAGGCCTTCTGCAGTGTTCCTTCGTTCTTATGTTCTTATGTTCTTATTAACCCCATTAACCATCCAACCAGCCTTAATGACCCTCATTAACCCCATTAACCATCCAACCAGCCTTAATAACCCTCATTAACCCCATTAACCATCCAACCAGCCTTAATAACCCTCATTAACCCCATTAACCATCCAACCAGCCTTAATGACCCTCATTAACCCCATTAACCATCCAACCAGCCTTAATAACCCTCATTAACCCCATTAACCATCCAACCAGCCTTAATAACCCTCATTAACCCCATTAACCATCTAATCAGCCTTAATAACCCCCATGTGGTAGAATCTAAACCCCATTAACTAACCAACCAGTCTTAACGACCCTCATTAACCCCATTATCTAACCAACCAGTCTTAACGACCCTCATTAACCCCATTAACTAACCAACCAGTCTTAACAACCCTCATTAACCCCATTAACTAATCAACCAGTCTTAACGACCCTCATTAACCATCCAACCAGTCTTATTATTATTTATTATTATTATAATCAAGGGGGAAGCGCTAAACCCGGAGGATTATACAGCGCCTGGGGGGGGGGATGTGGAAGGCATTCAGGCTTAATTCGGGGAACTGGAGCACAGATCCAATTCCCTAAATTAAGATCCCGTCACCAACATCAAGGAACCTTCCTTGAGGGGCCTGTTGTAGACAGAATTTAAACTCCATTAACTAACCACCCTATTGCAAGCCACCCTATTGCAAACTACCCTATTGCAAACTACCCTATTGCAAACCAACCTATTGCAAACCAACCTATTGCAAACCACCCTATTGCAAGCCAACCTATTGCAAACCACCCTATTGCAAACTACCCTATTGCAAACCAACCTATTGCAAGCCACCCTATTGCAAACCACCCTATTGCAAACCAACCTATTGCAAATCAACCTATTGCAAACCACCCTATTGCAAACCACCCTTTTGCAAGCCACCCTATTACAAACCACCCTATTGCAAACTACCCTATTGCAAACCAACCTATTGCAAACCAACCTATTGCAAACCACCCTATTGCAAGCCAACCTATTGCAAACCACCCTATTGCAAACCAACCTATTGCAAACCACCCTATTGCAAGCCACCCTATTGCAAGCCACCCTATTGCAAACTACCCTATTGCAAGCCACCCTATTGCAAGCCACCCTATTGCAAACTACCCTATTGCAAGCCACCCTATTGCAAGCCACCCTATTGCAAGCCACCCTATTGCAAACCACCCTATTGCAAACCACCCTATTGCAAACCAACCTATTGCAAACCACCCTATTGCAAACCACCCTATTGCAAGCCAACCTATTGCAAACCAACCTATTGCAAACCACCCTATTGCAAGCCAACCTACTGCAAACCAACGTATTGCAAACCACCCTATTGCAAACCACCCTATTGCAAACCAACCTATTGCAAACCAACCTATTGCAAACCACCCTATTGCAAGCCAACCTATTGCAAGCCAACCTATTGCAAACCACCCTATTGCAAACCAACCTATTGCAAGCCAACCTATTGCAAACCACCCTATTGCAAACCAACCTATTGCAAACCACCCTATTGCAAAGGTATTGATCAATTGAACTTATTACAGAGAGTGTTACTTAAGGTTCTGCTCTCAGCAGTACGACCTGACGAAGAATAACGAAGCTATACACCTGAGTAACAACGCTATACAGTGCAAGTACCTGAACGGCGAGAGGAGCGGAGAACTGCCTGACGAGAACATGTGGGACTGTCGTCAGTTTAAGGAATACTTGAGGTACGTATTTTATTTGCGTTTTGACAGGTGTTCCCGTGTTATACAGTAGACGGGTGCCACATCCATGATAGGTGTTCCCGTGTTATACAGTAGACGGGTGCCACACCCATGACAGGTGTTCCCGTGTTATACAGTAGACGGGTGCCACATCCATGATAGGTGTTCCCGTGTTATACAGTAGACGGGTGTCACATCCATGACAGGTGTTCCCGTGTTATACAGTAGACGGGTGCCACATCCATGACAGGTGTTCCCGTGTTATACAGTAGACGGGTGCCACATCCATGATAGGTGTTCCCGTGTTATACAGTAGACGGGTGCCACATCCATGACAGGTGTTCCCGTGTTATGCAGTAGACGGGTGCCACATCCATGATAGGTGTTCCCGTGTTATACAGAAGACGGGTGCCACATCCACGATAGGTGTTCCCGTGTTATACAGTAGACGGGTGCCACATCCATGACAGGTGTTCCCGTGTTATACAGTAGACGGGTGCCACACCCATGACAGGTGTTCCCGTGTTATACAGTAGACGGGTGCCACACCCATGACAGGTGTTCCCGTGTTATACAGTAGACGGGTGCCACATCCATGACAGGTGTTCCCGTGTTATACAGTAGACGGGTGCCACACCCATGACATGTGTTCCCGTGTTATACAGTAGACGGGTGCCACACCCATGACAGGTGTTCCCGTGTTATACAGTAGACGGGTGCCACATCCATGACAGGTGTTACCGTGTTATACAGTAGACGGGTGCCACACCCATGACAGGTGTTCCCGTGTTATACAGTAGACGGGTGCCACATCCATGACAGGTGTTCCCGTGTTATACAGTAGACGGGTGCCACACCCATGACATGTGTTCCCGTGTTATACAGTAGACGGGTGCCACACCCATGACAGGTGTTCCCGTGTTATACAGTAGACGGGTGCCACATCCATGACAGGTGTTACCGTGTTATACAGTAGACGGGTGCCACACCCATGACAGGTGTTCCCGTGTTATACAGTAGACGGGTGCCACACCCATGGCACGTGTCCTCGTGTTATACAGTAGACGGGTGCCACACCCATGACACGTGTCCTCGTGTTATACAGTAGACGGATGCCACACCCATGACAGGTGTTCCCGTGTTATACAGTAGACGGGTGCCACACCCATGACAGGTGTTCTCGTGTTATACAGTAGACGAGTGCCACACCCATGACAGGTGTTCCCGTGTTATACAGTAGACGGGTGCCACACCCATGACAGGTGTTCCCGTGTTATACAGTAGACGGGTGCCACACCCATGACAGGTGTTCCCGTGTTATACAGTAGACGGGTGCCACACCCATGACAGGTGTTCCCGTGTTATACAGTAGACGGGTGCCACACCCATGACAGGTGTTCCCGTGTTATACAGTAGACGGGTGCCACACCCATGACAGGTGTTCACGTGTTATACAGTAGACGGGTGCCACATCCATGACAGGTGTTCCCGTGTTATACAGTAGACGGGTGCCACACCCATGACAGGTGTTCCCGTGTTATACAGTAGACGGGTGCCACACCCATGACAGGTGTTCCCGTGTTATACAGTAGACGGGTGCCACACCCATGACAGGTGTTCCCGTGTTATACAGTAGACGGGTGCCACACCCATGACAGGTGTTCCCGTGTTATACAGTAGACGGGTGCCACACCCATGACAGGTGTTCCCGTGTTATACAGTAGACGGGTGCCACACCCATGACAGGTGTTCCTGTGTTATACAGTAGACGGGTGCCACACCCATGACAGGTGTTCCTGTGTTATACAGTAGACGGGTGCCACACCCATGACAGGTGTTCCTGTGTTATACAGTAGACGGGTGCCACACCCATGACAGGTGTTCCTGTGTTATACAGTAGACGGGTGCCACACCCATGACAGGTGTTCCCGTGTTATACAGTAGACGGGTGCCACACCCATGACAGGTGTTCCTGTGTTATACAGTAGACGGGTGCCACACCCATGACAGGTGTTCCTGTGTTATACAGTAGACGGGTGCCACACCCATGACAGGTGTTCCCGTGTTATACAGTAGACGGGTGCCACACCCATGACAGGTGTTCCCGTGTTATACAGTAGACGGGTGCCACACCCATGACAGGTGTTCCTGTGTTATACAGTAGACGGGTGTCACACCCATGACAGGTGTTCCCGTGTTATACAGTAGACGGGTGCCACACCCATGACAGGTGTTCCTGTGTTATACAGTAGACGGGTGCCACACCCATGACAGGTGTTCCTGTGTTATACAGTAGACGGGTGCCACACCCATGACAGGTGTTCCCGTGTTATACAGTAGACGGGTGCCACACCCATGACAGGTGTTCCCGTGTTATACAGTAGACGGGTGCCACACCCATGACAGGTGTTCCTGTGTTATACAGTAGACGGGTGCCACACCCATGACAGGTGTTCCCGTGTTATACAGTAGACGGGTGCCACACCCATGACAGGTGTTCCTGTGTTATACAGTAGACGGGTGCCACACCCATGACAGGTGTTCCTGTGTTATACAGTAGACGGGTGCCACACCCATGACAGGTGTTCCCGTGTTATACAGTAGACGGGTGCCACACCCATGACAGGTGTTCCCGTGTTATACAGTAGACGGGTGCCACACCCATGACAGGTGTTCCTGTGTTATACAGTAGACGGGTGCCACACCCATGACAGGTGTTCCCGTGTTATACAGTAGACGGGTGCCACACCCATGACAGGTGTTCCTGTGTTATACAGTAGACGGGTGCCACACCCATGACAGGTGTTCCTGTGTTATACAGTAGACGGGTGCCACACCCATGACAGGTGTTCCCGTGTTATACAGTAGACGGGTGCCACACCCATGACAGGTGTTCCCGTGTTATACAGTAGACGGGTGCCACACCCATGACAGGTGTTCCTGTGTTATACAGTAGACGGGTGCCACACCCATGACAGGTGTTCCCGTGTTATACAGTAGACGGGTGCCACACCCATGACAGGTGTTCCTGTGTTATACAGTAGACGGGTGCCACACCCATGACAGGTGTTCCTGTGTTATACAGTAGACGGGTGCCACACCCATGACAGGTGTTCCTGTGTTATACAGTAGACGGGTGCCACACCCATGACAGGTGTTCCCGTGTTATACAGTAGACGGGTGCCACACCCATGACAGGTGTTCCCGTGTTATACAGTAGACGGGTGCCACACCCATGACAGGTGTTCCTGTGTTATACAGTAGACGGGTGCCACACCCATGACAGGTGTTCCTGTGTTATACAGTAGACGGGTGCCACACCCATGACAGGTGTTCCCGTGTTATACAGTAGACGGGTGCCACACCCATGACAGGTGTTCCCGTGTTATACAGTAGACGGGTGCCACACCCATGACAGGTGTTCCTGTGTTATACAGTAGACGGGTGCCACACCCATGACAGGTGTTCCCGTGTTATACAGTAGACGGGTGCCACACCCATGACAGGTGTTCCTGTGTTATACAGTAGACGGGTGCCACACCCATGACAGGTGTTCCTGTGTTATACAGTAGACGGGTGCCACACCCATGACAGGTGTTCCCGTGTTATACAGTAGACGGGTGCCACACCCATGATAGGTGTTCCCGTGTTATACAGTAGACGGGTGCCACATCCATGACAGGTGTTCCCGTGTTATTCAGTAGATGGGTACCACACCCATGACAGGTGTTCCCGTGTTATACAGTAGACGGGTGCCACACCCATGACAGGTGTTCCCGTGTTATACAGTAGACGGGTGCCACACCCATGACAGGTGTTCCCGTGTTATACAGTAGACGGGTGCCACATCCATGACAGGTGTTCCCGTGTTATACAGTAGACGGGTGCCACATCCATGACCAATAGCGCAGCGAGAATTTTAATCTGATGGGTAGCTTACGCAAGGATTTCAATCTTGAAGGATGCTTAGCCAGAGTTTCAATCTGAGATGTTTAAAAATCAAATGATGTTAAAAAAATCAATATATAAACTTGGTATGATTTTCAATATGTCTATGAAATTTCTGTAATTAACGTCACTGATCAATGTAATAAAAATTCTGTGGATCTGGGAAGACTTTATCTCCCCTCAGCTTCCCCCTGGCTGTGGCACATCAAACTCAATGAAGATAGATCCTTCCACCATTATGACTCACGAAATAGAAATGACACGATTGCAACCAAACCATACCACGGGCGGGGATAGAACCCGCGATCAGAGAGTCTCAATCGTGGGTTCTATCCCCGTCCGTGGTATGGTTTGTCTTCCACCATTATGTTTTATGAACGGTACTGATGGTATCAGAGGGGGTTTATTAGCCCCATTAGTAATTACTGTATCGGCAGTTCACCTCATAGCTGTGAACTGGCTTATAGGCAACCCACAACAGTAGTGATGTGTGTCTTATATGGGGTTGAAGAAGGTTAGGGATGTGTTGAGGTTTAATGATGATAATGTGTGTGTTTTAACAGAGGGTTGAAGAAGGTAAGGATGTGTTGAGGTTTAATGATGATAATGTGTGTCTTACAGGGGGTTGAAGAAGGAAGGGATGTGGGAGGATGTGATCTTCCCTGGGATGCGCGATGCTCTGGTAGCCGCCATGTTGGCTGCCCAAGTGGAGATAGACTCTTTTAAACACGGCTTCGAACTGTTTGGTGCGGATTTTATGCTCACTGAAGATCTCAGGTAACCTTAATGCTGCTCCCATGATTACTAATGCATTTGTAAGAAAGTATCTACGGTTGAATTACTTAGCTGTTTTAATTGTTAACGTTATAATCAAGACTGATTTCTACTGTATCTTACAGCCAGACTATCAATAATAAGATATAAGGACCCCTTGATTTTTTCTGGGTTCTCCAGGTGGGTAACTTACACATATGTTGCTATCAATAACAACACTGCTACTAGCCAAGCCGTCGAACCCATTACTTTGGCCCTCCTCATGGTGAGCCAAAACACATGACGCTCTAGTCCACGGAACCACAGAATTGTGTGGTTCCGTGGACTAGATTATTATTATAATCAAGGGGGAAGCGCTAAACCCGGAGGATTATACAGCGCCTGAGGGGGGGATGTGGAAGGCATTCAGGCTTAATTCGGGGAACTGGAGCACAGATCCAATTCCCTAAATTCCCTAAATCAAGGAACCTTCCTTGAGGGGCCATGGACTAGAGCGTCATGTGTCTTTCGTTCGCCATGAGGCGGGCCAAAGCAGCATGGGTTCAACTCCTTGGCTAGTCACGGTGTTTTTATTAATCAATACCACTCGTTTGTGGGTACAATAATATCTTTCTATGTATGATAATTGTGTTTATGTGTACATGTCGGGCCGAAATGTGGTCACCAGTTTCTTTCTCCTAAGTCCTGGTTATTTGTGTGTTGATGTCTGACTAAGACTGCACAAATTATGTAGGTTGATGACTCTGTTCACCAAGAACTGGTGCAGCTGGTAGTGCTGCTGTTGTCGTACACTGGTGCAGCTGGTAGTGCTGCTGTTGTCGTACACTGGTGCAGCTGGTAGTGCTGCTGTTGTCGTACACTGGTGCAGCTGGTAGTGCTGCTGTTGTCGTACACTGGTGCAGCTGGTAGTGCTGCTGTTGTCGTACACTGGTGTAGCTGGTAGTGCTGCTGTTGTCGTACACTGGTGCAGCTGGTAGTGCTGCTGTTGTCGTACACTGGTGTAGCTGGTAGTGCTGCTGTTGTCGTACACTGGTGTACACTGGTGCAGCTGGTAGTGCTGCTGTTGTCGTACACTGGTGCAGCTGGTAGTGCTGCTGTTGTCGTACACTGGTGCAGCTGGTAGTGCTGCTGTTGTCGTACACTGGTGCAGCTGGTAGTGCTGCTGTTGTCGTACACTGGTGTAGCTGGTAGTGCTGCTGTTGTCGTACACTGGTGTAGCTGGTAGTGCTGCTGTTGTCGTACACTGGTGCAGCTGGTAGTGCTGCTGTTGTCGTACACTGGTGCAGCTGGTAGTGCTGCTGTTGTCGTACACTGGTGCAGCTGGTAGTGCTGCTGTTGTCGTACACTGGTGCAGCTGGTAGTGCTGCTGTTGTCGTACACTGGTGCAGCTGGTAGTGCTGCTGTTGTCGTACACTGGTGCAGCTGGTAGTGCTGCTGTTGTCGTACACTGGTGCAGCTGGTAGTGCTGCTGTTGTCGTACACTGGTGTAGCTGGTAGTGCTGCTGTTGTCGTACACTGGTGCAGCTGGTAGTGCTGCTGTTGTCGTACACTGGTGTAGCTGGTAGTGCTGCTGTTGTCGTACACTGGTGCAGCTGGTAGTGCTGCTGTTGTCGTACACTGGTGCAGCTGGTAGTGCTGCTGTTGTCGTACACTGGTGTAGCTGGTAGTGCTGCTGTTGTCGTACACTGGTGCAGCTGGTAGTGCTGCTGTTGTCGTACACTGGTGCAGCTGGTAGTGCTGCTGTTGTCGTACACTGGTGCAGCTGGTAGTGCTGCTGTTGTCGTACACTGGTGCAGCTGGTAGTGCTGCTGTTGTCGTACACTGGTGCAGCTGGTAGTGCTGCTGTTGTCGTACACTGGTGCAGCTGGTAGTGCTGCTGTTGTCGTACACTGGTGTAGCTGGTAGTGCTGTTGTTGTCGTACACTGGCGCAGCTGGTAGTGCTGCTGTTGTCGTACACTGGTGCAGCTGGTAATGCTGCTGTTGTCGTACACTGGTGTAGCTGGTAGTGCTGCTGTTGTCGTACACTGGTGTAGCTGGTAGTGCTGCTGTTGTCGTACACTGGTGTAGCTGGTAGTGCTGCTGTTGTCGTACACTGGTGCAGCTGGTAGTGCTGCTGTTGTCGTACACTGGTGCAGCTGGTAGTGCTGCTGTTGTCGTACACTGGTGCAGCTGGTAATGCTGCTGTTGTCGTACACTGGTGTAGCTGGTAGTGCTGCTGTTGTCGTACACTGGTGCAGCTGGTAGTGCTGCTGTTGTCGTACACTGGTGTAGCTGGTAGTGCTGCTGTTGTCGTACACTGGTGTAGCTGGTAGTGCTGCTGTTGTCGTACACTGGTGCAGCTGGTAGTGCTGCTGTTGTCGTACACTGGTGCAGCTGGTAGTGCTGCTGTTGTCGTACACTGGTGCAGCTGGTAGTGCTGCTGTTGTCGTACACTGGTGCAGCTGGTAGTGCTGCTGTTGTCGTACACTGGTGCAGCTGGTAGTGCTGCTGTTGTCGTACACTGGTGCAGCTGGTAGTGCTGCTGTTGTCGTACAATGGTGCAGCTGGTAGTGCTGTTGTTGTCGTACACTGGCGCAGCTGGTAGTGCTGCTGTTGTCGTACACTGGTGCAGCTGGTAGTGCTGTTGTTGTCGTACACTGGCGCAGCTGGTAGTGCTGCTGTTGTCGTACACTGGTGCAGCTGGTAGTGCTGCTGTTGTCGTACAATGGTGCAGCTGGTAGTGCTGCTGTTGTCGTACACTGGTGCAGCTGGTAGTGCTGCTGTTGTCGTACACTGGTGCAGCTGGTAGTGCTGCTGTTGTCGTACACTGGTGCAGCTGGTAGTGCTGCTGTTGTCGTACACTGGTGCAGCTGGTAGTGCTACTGTTGTCGTACACTGGTGCAGCTGGTAGTGCTGCTGTTGTCGTACACTGGTGCAGCTGGTAGTGCTACTGTTGTCGTACACTGGTGCAGCTGGTAGTGCTGCTGTTGTCGTACACTGGTGCAGCTGGTAGTGCTGCTGTTGTCGTACACTGGTGCAGCTGGTAGTGCTGCTGTTGTCGTACACTGGTGCAGCTGGTAGTGCTGCTGTTGTCGTACACTGGTGCAGCTGGTAGTGCTGCTGTTGTCCTACACATTGATGGGTTCTATACAGAACTGGATCACAACAGTTAGACTTCTGCACTTTCAAACCAAATTTTTTACTGTATTTTTTGTATTCAAGTTGTGTCCATGCATTAAGTTGACATCTTAATTTTGAGTGACTCTCTGTCATAAGTGTGAAGTCATGGATGTCAGTCACAGGTGTGATAGAACTAATAGAAAATATATGAAATACTTTGACTTCTAGAACGTGTTTAAGATAAGATTTAAGATTAGATAAGATTTCGTTCGGATTTTTAACCCCGGAGGGTTAGCCACCCAGGATAACCCAAGAAAGTCAGTGCGTCATCGAGGACTGTCTAACTTATTTCCATTGTGGTCCTTAATCTTGTCCCCCAGGATGCCACCCACACCAGTCGACTAACACCCAGGTACCTATTTGCTGCTAGGTGAACAGGACAACAGGTGTAAGGAAACGTGTCGAAATGTTTCCACCCGCCGGGAATCGAACCCGGGCCCTCCGTGTGTGAAGCGGGAGCTTGAGCCACCAGGCCACCGGGCCACTTGCACCAGGCCACCGGGCCACTAAAGGATACAATTCAGTCCTGTGACCTCGGTCACTTCAAGACCCTATTTTGAGTGACTAAGTTTGTTAATTATGTCCAAAAAGTGAAAAAAATATGTCTTTTTTCCCCTGGTAGCCAATATCATACATCTTTGCATGACATAAGTGTGGATAATGGAGTCAGAGTGCACCTGAACACCTCTCTTCAACTTAACCTTCAGATGACTCAAGAAATCGTAATGACACGATTGTAAACAAACCGAACCCCCGGCCGGGGGTTCAATCCCGGCCGGGGGTATGGTTTAACCTTCAGATGCATGATAGAACTGATGAACTGGCAAAGATGCTTGCAAGGAGGGAGTAGATTGCAACATGGTGTTGCTAGCAAGTAGTTTCAGACAGTAATGGGACAAGAACTACGACTCAACTTCATTATCTTGTGATAGAGGGGACTGACACAAGTTAGTCCAATCTATCGCCATTCTGTCATGCATTCTAACAGTTAGGCTTGGGCTGCTACAAGTACCTCCGGATGTCACTTCTCCCAGGCTTGGGCTGGGCTGCAAGTACCTCTGGGTGTCACTTCTCCCAGGCTTGGGCTGGGCTGCAAGTACCTCTGGGTGTCACTTCTCCCAGGCTTGGGTTGGGCTACAAGTACCTCTGGATGTCACTTCTCCCAGGCTTGGGTTGGGCTACAAGTACCTCTGGATGTCACTTCTCCCAGGCTTGGGCTGGGCTGCAAGTACCTCTGGGTGTCACTTCTCCCAGGCTTGGGTTGGGCTACAAGTACCTCTGGATGTCACTTCTCCCAGGCTTGGGTTGGGCTACAAGTACCTCTGGATGTCACTTCTCCCAGGCTTGGGTTGGGCTACAAGTACCTCTGGATGTCACTTCTCCCAGGCTTGGGTTGGGCTACAAGTACCTCTGGATGTCACTTCTCCCAGGCTTGGGTTGGGCTATATGTACCTCTGGATGTCACTTCTACCAGGCTTGGGTTGGGCTACAAGTACCTCTGGATGTCACTTCTCCCAGGCTTCGGTTGGGCTACAAGTACCTCTGGATGCTACAACTGCCAGGTTTGGAGGGGGCTACAAGTACCTCTGGAGGTCACTACTGCCAGGTTTGGAAGAGGCTACTAGGACCTCCGGATGTCACTTTTTCCGGGCTTGGGTTGGGCTACAAGTATCTCTGGATGCCACAACTGCGAGGCTCAGGTTAGGCTACAAGTATCTCTGGAGGTCACAACTGCGAGGCTTATGTTAGGCTACAAGTATCTCTGGAGGTCACAACTGTGAGGCTTAGGTTAGGCTACAAGTATCTCTGGAGGTCACAACTACGAGGCTTAGGTTAGGCTACAAGTATCTCTGGATGCCACAACTGCGAGGCTTAGGTTAGGCTACAAGTATTTCTGGAGGTCACAACTGCGAGGCTTAGGTTAGGCTACAAGTATCTCTGGAGGTCACAACTGTGAGGCTTAGGTTAGGCTACAAGTATCTCTGGAGGTCACAACTGCCAGGCTTAGGTTAGGCTACAAGTATCTCTGGAGGTCACAACTGCGAGGCTTAGGTTAGGCTACAAGTATCTCTGGAGGTCACAACTGTGAGGCTTAGGTTAGACTACAAGTATCTCTGGAGGTCACAACTGTGAGGCTTAGGTTAGGCTACAAGTATCTCTGGAGGTCACAACTGTGAGGCATAGGTTAGGCTACAAGTATCTCTGGAGGTCACAACTGTGAGGCTTAGGTTAGGCTACAAGTATCTCTGGAGGTCACAACTGTGAGGCTTAGGTTAGGCTACAAGTATCTCTGGAGGTCACAGCTGCGAGGCTTAGGTTAGGCTACAAGTACCTCTGGAGGTCACAACTGTGAGGCTTAGGTTAGGCTACAAGTATCTCTGGAGGTCACAACTGCGAGGCTTAGGTTAGGCTACAAGTACCTCTGGAGGTCACAACTGCGAGGCTTAGGTTAGGCTACAAGTATCTCTGGAGGTCACAACTGCGAAGCTTAGGTTAGGCTACAAGTATCTATGGAGGTCACAACTGCGAGGCTTAGGTTAGGCTACAAGTATCTCTGGAGGTCACATCTGCGAGGCTTAGGTTAGGCTACAAGTACCTCTGCAGGTCACAACTGCCAGGCTTAGGTTAGGCTACAAGTATCTCTGGAGGTCACAACTGCGAGGCTTAGGCTAGGCTACAAGTATCTCTGGAGGTCACAACTGCGAGGCTTAGATTAGGCTACAAGTATCTCTGGAGGTCACAACTGCGAGGCTTAGGTTAGGCTACAAGTACCAAGGGAGGTCACAACTGCGAGGCTTAGGTTAGGCTACAAGTATCTCTGGAGGTCACAACTGCGAGGCTTAGGTTAGGCTACAAGTATCTCTGGAGGTCACAACTGCGAGGCTTAGGTTAGGCTACAAGTATCTCTGGAGGTCACAACTGCGAGGCTTAGGTTAGGCTACAAGTATCTCTGGAGGTCACAACTGCGAGGCTTAGGTTAGGCTACAAGTATCTCTGGAGGTCACAACTGCGAGGCTTAGGTTAGGCTACAAGTATCTCTGGAGGTCACAACTGCGAGGCTTAGGTTAGGCTACAAGTATCTCTGGAGGTCACAACTGCGAGGCTTAGGTTAGGCTACAAGTACCTCAGGAGGTCACAACTGCGAGGCTTAGGTTAGGCTACAAGTATCTCTGGAGGTCACAACTGCGAGGCTTAGGTTAGGCTACAAGTATCTCTGGAGGTCACAACTGCGAGGCTTAGGTTAGGCTACAAGTATCTCTGGAGGTCACAACTGTGAGGCTTAGGTTAGGCTACAAGTATCTCTGGAGGTCACAACTGCGAGGCTTAGGTCAGGCTACAAGTACCAAGGGAGGTCACAACTGCGAGGCTTAGGTTAGGCTACAAGTACCTCTGGAGGTCACAACTGTGAGGCTTAGGTTAGGCTACAAGTATCTCTGGAGGTCACAACTGCGAGGCTTAGGTTAGGCTACAAGTATCTCTGGAGGTCACAACTTAGGTTAATAATAATAATAATAATAATAATAATAATAATAATAATAATAATAATAATAATAATAATAATAATAATAATAATAATAATAATAATAATAAGAATAATAAGAAGAATTTCAGATATAACAAATTTTTTCTGAAAATGACAACATTCACAAATGCATATTACGTCATTTTGGAAAAATACTGATTTTTTTTTCACAAAACTTACATAAAAAGTTATAATCAAATTAATTAAGTTTCCATATATTTCAGTGTATTGTAATTGAGTTGATAAATTGTTTTTTGGTCACATATGAATGGACATTGAGGTTGCCATGACAACCAGCGATCACAGGCCCTAACATCTGACCGTATCAGGTTCAGGTATACGGGAACCATACATGTACAATGGTGTATCAGAGACAACAGAACTCAGGTATACAGGAACCATACATGTACAATGGTGTACGAGAGACAACAGAACTCAGGTATACGGGAACCATACATGTACAATGGTGTATCAGAGACAACAGAACTCAGGTATACAGGAACCATACATGTACAATGGTGCACCAGAGACAACAGAACTCAGGTATACAGGAACCATACATGTACAATGGTGTATCAGAGACAACAGAACTCAGGTATACAGGAACCATACATGTACAATGGTGTATCAGAGACAACAGAACTCAGGTATACAGGAACCATACATGTACAATGGTGTATCAGAGACAACAGAACTCAGGTATACAGGAACCATACATGTACAATGGTGTATCAGAGACAACAGAACTCAGGTATACAGGAACCATACATGTACAATGGTGTACGAGAGACAACAGAACTCAGGTATACGGGAACCATACATGTACAATGGTGTATCAGAGACAACAGAACTCAGGTATACGGGAACCATACATGTACAATGGTGTACCAGAGACAACAGAACTCAGGTATACAGGAACCATACATGTACAATGGTGTATCAGAGACAACAGAACTCAGGTATACAGGAACCATACATGTACAATGGTGTATCAGAGACAACAGAACTCAGGTATACAGGAACCATACATGTACAATGGTGTATCAGAGACAACAGAACTCAGGTATACAGGAACCATACATGTACAATGGTGTATCAGAGACAACAGAACTCAGGTATACAGGAACCATACATGTACAATGGTGTATCAGAGACAACAGAACTCAGGTATACGGGAACCATACATGTACAATGGTGTACCAGAGACAACAGAACTCAGGTATACGGGAACCATACATGTACAATGGTGCACCAGAGACAACAGAACTCAGGTATACGGGAACCATACATGTACAATGGTGCACCAGAGACAACAGAACTCAGGTATACGGGAACCATACATGTACAATGGTGCACCAGAGACAACAGAACTCAGGTATACGGGAACCATACATGTACAATGGTGCACCAGAGACAACAGAACTCAGGTATACGGGAACCATACATGTACAATGGTGCACCAGAGACAACAGAACATCTTAGGAAAGTAATTTGATTGGACAGGTATTGTTACTTAAATAACTGTATGGTGGATTGACTGATGGATGTGTATATCAACAGACCCTGGTTGATAGAGATCAACTCGTCACCCTGCATGGCTGCTACTACCAGCGTTACGCGCAGGATGTGCACCCAGTGTCTCCAGGATGTTATTAAAGGTAGTAGTAGTAATAATAATAATAATAATAATAATAATAATAATAATAATAATAATAATAATAATAATAATGTCTTTATTTCTACCAGCACATGTACAAGGTATACAAGTACATGTACAAGGTATACCAGTACATGTACAAGGTATACAAGTACATGTACAAGGTATACAAGTACTTGTACAAGGTATACAAGTACATGTACAAGGTATACAAGTACATGTACAAGGTATACCAGTACATGTACAAGGTATACAAGTACATGTACAAGGTATACAAGTACTTGTACAAGGTATACAAGTACATGTACAAGGTATACAAGTACATGTACAAGGTATACAAGTACATGTACAAGGTATACAAGTACATGTACAATGTATACAAGTACATGTACAAGGTATACAAGTACATGTACAAGGTATACAAGTACATGTACAAGGTATATAAGTACATGTACAAGGTATACAAGTACATGTACAAGGTATACAAGTACATGTACAAGGTATACAAGTACATGTACAAGGTATACAAGTACATGTACAAGGTATACAAGTACATGTACAAGGTATACAAGTACATGTACAATGTATACAAGTACATGTACAAGGTATACAAGTACATGTACAAGGTATACAAGTACATGTACAAGGTATACAAGTACATGTACAAGGTATACAAGTACATGTACAAGGTATACAAGTACATGTACAAGGTATACAAGTACATGTACAAGGTATACAAGTACATGTACAAGGTATACAAGTACATGTACAAGGTACACAAATACATGTACAAGGTATACAGGTACATGTACAAGATATACAAGTACATGTACAAGTTATACAAGTACATGTACAAGGTACACAAGTACATGTACAAGGTATACAAGTACATGTACAAGGTATACAAGTACATGTACAAGGTATACAAGTATATGTACAAGGTATACAAGTACATGTACAAGGTATACAAGTACATGTACAAGGTATACCAGTACATGTACGAGGTATACCAGTACATGTACAAGGTATACAGATCATAGCTGACATCAATGACATACTACTATATAGAAAGCCGCTTGTTATGCTGAGCATTTCCCGCAAATTAGGTCAGTTTTGTCCCAGGATGCGACCCACACCAGTCCACTAACACCCAGGATGTGACCCACACCAGTCCACTAACACCCAGGATGTGACCCACACCAGTCCACTAACACCCAGGATATGACCCACACCAGTCCACTAACACCCAGGATGTGACCCACACCAGTCCACTAACACCCAGGATGTGACCCACACCAATCCACTAACACCCAGGATGTGGCCCACACCAGTCCACTAACACCCAGGATGTGACCCACACCAGTCCACTAACACCCAGGATGCCACCCACACCAGTCCACTAACACCCAGGATGTAACCCACACCAGTCCACTAACACCCAGGATGTGACCCACACCAGTCCACTAACACCCAGGATGTGACCACACCAGTCCACTAACACCCAGGATGTGACCTACACCAGTCCACTAACACCCAGGATGTGACACACACCAGTCCACTAACGCCCAGGATGTGACCTACACCAGTCCACTAACACCCAGGATGCCACCCACACCAGTCCACTAACACCCAGGATGTGACCCACACCAGTCCACTAACACCCAGGATGTGACCCACACCAGTCCATTAACACCCAGGATGCGACCCACACCAGTCCATTAACACCCAGTATGTGACCCACACCAGTCCACTAACACCCAGGATGTGACCCACACCAGTCCATTAACACCCAGGATGCGACCCACACCAGTCCATTAACACCCAGTATGTGACCCACACCAGTCCACTAACACCCAGGATGTGACCCACACCATTTCATTAACACCCAGGATGCGACCCACACCAGTCCATTAACACCCAGTATGTGACCCACACCAGTCCACTAACACCCAGGATGTGACCCACACCAGTCCATTAACACCCAGGATGCGACCCACACCAGTCCATTAACACCCAGTATGTGACCCACACCAGTCCACTAACACCCAGGATGTGACCCACACCATTTCATTAACACCCAGGATGCGACCCACACCAGTCCATTAACACCCAGTATGTGACCCACACCAGTCCACTAACACCCAGGATGTGACCCACACCAGTCCATTAACACCCAGGATGCGACCCACACCAGTCCATTAACACCCAGTATGTGACCCACACCAGTCCACTAACACCCAGGATGTGACCCACACCAGTCCATTAACACCCAGGATGCGACCCACACCAGTCCATTAACACCCAGTATGTGACCCACGCCAGTCCACTAACACCCAGGATGCGACCCACACCAGTCCATTAACACCCAGGATGCGACCCACACCAGTCCATTAACACCCAGTATGTGACCCACACCAGTCCACTAACACCCAGGATGTGACCCACACCAGTCCATTAACACCCAGGATGCGACCCACACCAGTCCATTAACACCCAGTATGTGACCCACACCAGTCCACTAACACCCAGGATGTGACCCACACCAGTCCATTAACACCCAGGATGCGACCCACACCAGTCCATTAACACCCAGTATGTGACCCACACCAGTCCACTAACACCCAGGATGTGACCCACACCAGTCCATTAACACCCAGGATGCGACCCACACCAGTCCATTAACACCCAGTATGTGACCCACACCAGTCCACTAACACCCAGGATGTGACACACACCAGTCCATTAACACCCAGGATGCGACCCATACCAGTCCATTAACACCCAGTATGTGACCCACACCAGTCCACTAACACCCAGTATGTGACCCACACCAGTCCACTAACACCAAGGATGTGACCCACACCAGTCCACTAACACCCAGGATGTGACCCACACCAGTCCACTAACACCCAGGATGTGACCCACACCAGTCCACTAACACCCAGGATGTGACCCACACCAGTCCATTAACACCCAGGATGCGACCCACACCAGTCCATTAACACCCAGTATGTGACCCACACCAGTCCACTAACACCCAGGATGTGACCCACACCAGTCCACTAACACCAAGGATGTGACCCACACCAGTCCACTAACACCCAGGATGTGACCCACACCAGTCCACTAACATGGACATAAGGTGTAAGGAAACACGTCCAATGTTTCCACCCTTGCTGGGAATCGAACCCGGACTCTCACCGTGTGAAGCAAGAGCTTTTGTCACCAGGCCCCTGGCGGCAAATCAAGATTCCTCACTCACTCACTCACTCCCTCATCGTGTGGCCCGTGGCCTGGTAGGTAACGCTCTCGCCTCACACACTAAGTGTCCGTGGTTCGATCCAATATTGGACGTGTTTCCTTACACCTACTGTCCCCTTTCACGTAGCAAGTGAGTAGGTACCTGGGTGTTAGTCGACTGGTGTGGGTGGCATCCTGGGGGACAAGACTGAAGGATCCGAATGGAAATAAGATAGACGGTCCTAGATGAATCACCGGGTTATCCTGGGTGGCTAACCCTCCGGAGTTAAAAATCCGAGCAATATCTTAACACTGCCTCACTCCCCATCATTCCCGAACCATGTAACGTACATGTTCTCTCAGCTGAGCTCCAGACAATACACGTCTCAGCTTACAAAACATACACACTTACTACTATACAGACAATACACACAATACAAGTATTAACCAAGTCAAAGACTTGGAAAGCTGCACTAACACGACAATAAAAATAGCTTTGTGATGAATGGTTTGAAAAACCGACAAGTTGAAGATTGAGACACTTATGCCGCATATGGGAATCTTTATTCAGGAAACGTTTCGCCACACAGTGGCTTAATCAGTCCAATACAAAGAGGAAGGCGTAAGGAGAGGAGGAGAATGAGGTAATCAGTCCCTCAACCTGGAGTCGATGTGTTCAGTCCATCAATCTTGTCCATCAATTCTACAAGATTGATGGACTGAACACATCGACTCCAGGTTGAGGGACTGATTACCTCATACGTTTCCTGAATAAAGATTCCCATATGCTGCATAAGTGTCTCAATCTTCAAAAATAGCTTTGATACCCACAAGATAGCTTATTATCTTATTAATGAAAATAAGATACCAGATATATTGAGCAAATTTCCTAAATTTGCTTGTAACAGATAAGTGAACTGTAGATATAAATCCAGATGTTCTCCTGTTAACCCTTTTGAGGCTTAGTTCCTAGGCCTATTGTGTATCCATATGTTCTTGTGCTACCATCCATAGGATGGATATGAGGTACACAATAAACTATCCACTACCATCCACAGGATGGATATGAGGTACACAATAAACTAGCCACTACCATCCACAGGATGGATATGAGGTACACAATAAACTAGCCACTACCATCCACAGGAGGGATATGAGGTACACAATAAACTAGCCACTACCATCCACAGGATGGATATGAGGTACACAATAAACTAGCCACTACCATCCACAGGATGGATATGAGGTACACAATAAACTAGCCACTACCATCCACAGGATGGATATGAGATACACAATAAACTAGCCACTACCATCCACAGGATGGATATGAGGTACACAATAAACTAGCCACTACCATCCATAGGATGGATATGAGGTACACAATAAACTAGCCACTACCATCCACAGGATGGATATGAGGTACACAATAAACTAGCCACTACCATCCATAGGATGGATATGAGGTACACAATAAACTAGCCACTACCATCCACAGGATGGATATGAGGTACACAATAAACTAGCCACTACCATCCACAGGATGGATATGACGTACACAATAAACTAGCCACTACCATCCACAGGAGGGATATGAGGTACACAATAAACTAGCCACTACCATCCACAGGATGGATATGAGGTACACAATAAACTAGCCACTACCATCCACAGGATGGATATGAGGTACACAATAAACTAGCCACTACCATCCATAGGATGGATATGAGGTACACAATAAACTAGCCACTACCATCCACAGGATGGATATGAGGTACACAATAAACTAGCCACTACCATCCACAGGATGGATATGAGGTACACAATAAACTAGCCACTACCATCCACAGGATGGATATGAGGTACACAATAAACTAGCCACTACCATCCATAGGATGGATATGAGGTACACAATAAACTAGCCACTACCATCCACAGGATGGATATGAGGTACACAATAAACTAGCCACTACCATCCACAGGATAGACTCAACCTGTGCACAGAGTCGCCAACTGTACTCACCTTGTGTTATAGGGCGTCAAAGACTGTGTCTGGCGCGGTTTCTTAAGCTCCTTCTTAACACTATTAATTTCTGGTCTCCAGAACCTTATCATACCTACTCCTGAAACTGTGTATATTACAGTGGTGGTGGACTACAAGAACAACAAAACAGCGGACACTGGGTTGTTCGAACTGGCTTACAGGGATAGTGAGCGCTCAGTACCCAACCCGCCCTACCTGGGAGTAAACCTACAGGTGAGTTAATTAGAATTAAGCTTCCTATCAGGTGTATGGGCTCTTGTGTACTCACATATTTGTGGTTGCAGGGATCGATTCACAGCTCCTGGCTCCACCTCTTCACTGGATGCTACTAGGGTCACTCCCTGCTCCAAGAGCTTTATCGTTCCTCTTCTTAAAGCTATTTATGGATCCTGCCTCCACTACATCACTCTCCAGTGTGTGTGTGTGTGTGTGTGTGTGTATCTCAGACCTCCACAACACAACTGACCAAAGCTCAGACCTCCACAACACAGTTGTCCTCACAGATTTGTTAAGTTATACCAAGAATTAAGTAAAGATCCTGGACGTCACCTTACCAAACAAACAAAGCAAATGTGATAGTAATTATGTACAAGATAGCTTATAGTGGATAATAGACATGATCTTAGAAGACAGAGGAACTGACGTGTCTCTTAACCCTGTAGCGTAACTTGACTCAAGAAATCGTAATGACACGATTGCAAACAAATCATACCCCCGGCTGGGATTGAACCCGCGGTCTGGAGTTTTGAGACTCTATGACCGCGGGTTCAATCCCAGCCGGGGGTATGACCTGTAGCGTGACAAACATACACCCTGATGACATTACTGTAATTCTTCTTTGCTCCCTCTTCTAAGTGCCAGTGATTTGTGAATAGGTACTTTGAGTAGCTTGTTAGAGACATTGAGTTGACTTGCTAGGCACTTTGAGTTGACTTGCTACGAACTTGGAATTGACTTGCTAGGCGCTTTGAGCTGACTTGCTAGGCACATTCCTTTCACCTTCCTCACATCACAGATTAAATGCTTCCCTAAGGAGCAGTGCTACTTCTCCCTTATTTTTTGTAATATATATATATATATATATATATATATATATATATATATATATATATATATATATATATATATATATATATATATATATATATATATATATATGCAAAAACAACCACTCTGAAAGAATAGAGAAATTCCAAGCACTTTCGTGACTGCTCACATTATCCTTGATAATGTGAGTAGTCACAAAAGCGCTTGGAATTTCTGTATTCTTTCAGAGTGGTTGTTTTTGCATATTCTGAAATCACCTGTTTACTGTGATCTTATTGCATATATATATATATATATATATATATATATATATATATATATATATATATATATATATATATATATATATATATATATATATATATATATATATATATATATATATATATATATATATATATATATATAAGTTTTCCCACACTACCGAGAAATTATGATAAAATTAGGAATATGTTTGGGATGCTGATGACAGAAGGTATAATATAGGGGAAGCTGATGTAATTTTCTTTAAATCCCTGACAGGTGGTGGGCCATCAGATCAAAAGGGGACCCAGCAAGGCCGAGAAGAAGAAATCGAAAAAATCCCGTCCAGCAGTACGCCTGGTGAAGCCTCTCCCGCTCATTACTCTCTCACTGGAGGATACTGCTCAGTATAACCCAAAGGACATGTCTAGGGATACCATGTCTAGGGATACCATGTCTAGGGATACCATGTCTAGGGATACCAGTGGAACGCTAGCCAGACACTGCTCGCTCCTCGACTGTCGTAAATACGCTATTGGAAGCACGTCACCTCTACCCATATCAACATCGGAAGCCTCAGACAGCCTTGAAAACGGGTGGAATAAAATGCCCAGAAGCGCAGAACATCGCCTTGGAGGCTGCAGCAGTGAGGGATCCAATCATGCTGTTAGACATCCAGGTGCTCCAGGAGGATCGGATTCAACCAGAAACAAAAATGAGGAGAGTACGGGAAGTAAGAGCAGCTCTTGTCTAGGGTCGCACTCTTTACCGACGGGGAAGAGCAATGTAACGAACACACAGTTCGATTACCGGGCCTCTTGACCTCAGCCAAAATTTTAGGTAGTTTTAATGCTGGAAATACTTTGACCTATGATAAATATTATTATTGTTTTATTTATGGTGAAACGCTAAACCCATAGGGGTCATATGTCACCTGGTAAATGGGAAGCAGGTAATATTACTATTTTGTACACTAAGGTTGGGTGACTCAGAAAAGAAGAAACACGTTCATTGTCATTTACTTAATAGCTATCTTCCTAGATATATGTTGACATCACAATCCAGATGGCACTCTGAACTGTAACATCCTCACTCATCCTTCAGAGTACAGGTACTGTACTTCCCACCTCCAGGACTGTAACATCCTCACTCATCCTTCAGAGAACAGGTACTGTACTTCCCACCTCCAGGACTGTAACATCCTCACTCATCCTTCAGAGTACAGGTACTGTACTTCCCACCTCCATGACTGTAACATCCTCACTCATCCTTCAGAGTACAGGTACTGTACTTCCCACCTCCATGACTGTAACATCCTCACTCATCCTTCAGAGTACAGGTACTGTACTTCCCACCTCCAGGACTGTAACATCCTCACTCATCCTTCAGAGTACAGGTACTGTACTTCCCACCTCCAGCACTGTAACATCCTCACTCATCCTTCAGAGTACAGGTACTGTACTTCCCACCTCCAGCAATGTAACATCCTCACTCATCCTTCAGAGTACAGGTACTGTACTTCCCACCTCCAGCACTGTAACATCCTCACTCATCCTTCAGAGTACAGGTACTGTACTTCCCACCTCCAGGACTGTAACATCCTCACTCATCCTTCAGAGTACAGATACTGTACTTCCCACCTCCAGGACTGTAACATCCTCACTCATCCTTCAGAGTACAGGTACTGTACTTCCCACCTCCAGCACTGTAACATCCTCACTCATCCTTCAGAGTACAGGTACTGTACTTCCCACCTCCAGCAATGTAACATCCTCACTCATCCTTCAGAGTACAGGTACTGTACTTCCCACCTCCAGCACTGTAACATCCTCACTCATCCTTCAGAGTACAGGTACTGTACTTCCCACCTCCAGGACTGTAACATCCTCACTCATCCTTCAGAGTACAGATACTGTACTTCCCACCTCCAGGACTGTAACATCCTCACTCATCCTTCAGAGTACAGGTACTGTACTTCCCACCTCCAGGACTGTAACATCCTCACTCATCCTTCAGAGTGCAGGTACTGTACTTCCCACCTCCAGGACTGTAACATCCTCACTCATCCTTCAGAGTACAGGTACTGTACTTCCCACCTCCAGGACTGTAACATCCTCACTTATCCTTCAGAGTACAGGTACTGTACTTCCTACCTCCAGCACTGTAACATCCTCACTCATCCTTCAGAGTACAGGTACTGTACTTCCTACCTCCTGGACTGTAGCATCCTCACTCATCCTTCAGAGTACAGGTACTGTACTTCCCACCTCCTGGACTGTAACATCCTCACTCATCCTTCAGAGTACAGGTACTGTACTTCTCACCTCCAGGACTGTAACATCCTCACTCATCCTTCAGAGTACAGGTACTGTACTTCCCACCACCAGCAATGTAACATCCTCACTCATCCTTCAGAGTACAGGTACTGTACTTCCCACCTCCAGCACTGTAACATCCTCACTCATCCTTCAGAGTACAGGTACTGTACTTCCCACCTCCAGGACTGTAACATCCTCACTCATCCTTCAGAGTACAGGTACTGTACTTCCCACCTCCAGGACTGTAACATCCTCATTCATCCTTCAGAGTACAGATACTGTACTTCCCACCTCCTGGATTGTAACATCCTCACTCATCCTTCAGAGTGCAGGTACTGTACTTCCCACCTCCAGGACTGTAACATCCTCACTTATCCTTCTGAGTACAGGTACTGTACTTCCCACCTCCAGCACTGTAACATCCTCACTCATCCTTCAGAGTACAGGTACTGTACTTCCTACCTCCTGGACTGTAGCATCCTCACTCATCCTTCAGAGTACAGGTACTGTACTTCCCACCTCCATGACTGTAACATCCTCACTCATCCTTCAGAGTACAGGTACTGTACTTCCCACCTCCAGGACTGTAACATCCTCACTCATCCTTCAGAGTACAGGTACTGTACTTCCCACCTCCATGACTGTAACATCCTCACTCATCCTTCAGAGTACAGGTACTGTACTTCCCACCTCCATGACTGTAACATCCTCACTCATCCTTCTGAGCACAGGCACTGTACTTCCCACCTCCATGACTGTAACATCCTCACTCATCCTTCAGAGTACAGGTACTGTACTTCCCACCTCCAGGACTGTAATATCCTCACTCATCCTTCAGAGTACAGGTACTGTACTTCCCACCTCCAGGACTGTAACATCCTCACTCATCCTTCAGAGTACAGGTACTGTACTTCTCACCTCCAGGACTGTAACATCCTCACTCATCCTTCAGAGTACAGGTACTGTACTTCCCACCTCCAGCAATGTAACATCCTCACTCATCCTTCAGAGTACAGGTACTGTACTTCCCACCTCCAGCACTGTAACATCCTCACTCATCCTTCAGAGTACAGGTACTGTACTTCCCACTTCCAGGACTGTAACATCCTCACTCATCCTTCAGAGTACAGGTACTGTACTTCCCACCTCCAGGACTGTAACATCCTCACTCATCCTTCAGAGTACAGATACTGTACTTCCCACCTCCAGGACTGTAACATCCTCACTCATCCTTCAGAGTACAGGTACTGTACTTCCCACCTCCAGGACTGTAACATCCTCACTCATCCTTCAGAGTACAGGTACTGTACTTCCCACCTCCAGGACTGTAACATCCTCACTTATCCTTCTGAGTACAGGTACTGTACTTCCCACCTCCAGCACTGTAACATCCTCACTCATCCTTCAGAGTACAGGTACTGTACTTCCTACCTCCTGGACTGTAGCATCCTCACTCATCCTTCAGAGTACAGGTACTGTACTTCCCACCTCCATGACTGTAACATCCTCACTCATCCTTCAGAGTACAGGTACTGTACTTCCCACCTCCATGACTGTAACATCCTCACTCATCCTTCAGAGTACAGGTACTGTACTTCCCACCTCCATGACTGTAAAATCCTCACTCATCCTTCAGAGCACAGGCACTGTACTTCCCACCTCCAGGACTGTAACATCCTCACTCATCCTTCAGAGTACAGGTACTGTACTTCCCACCTCCAGCACTGTACCATCCTCACTCATCCTTCAGAGTACAGGTACTGTACTTCCCACCTCCACGACTGTAACATCCTCACTCATCCTTCAGAGTACAGGTACTGTACTTCCCATCTCCAGGACTGTAACATCCTCACTCATCCTTCAGATTACAGGTACTGTACTTCCCACCTCCAGGACTGTAACATCCTCACTCATCCTTCAGAGTACAATTACTGTACTTCCCACCTCCAGCTCTGTAACATCCTGACTCATCCTTCAGAGTACAGGTACTGTACTTCCCACCTCCAGGACTGTAACATCCTCACTCATCCTTCAGAGTACAGGTACTGTACTTCCCACCTCCCGTACTGTAACATCCTCACTCATCCTTCAGAGTACAGGCACTGTACTTCCCACCTCCAGGACTGTAACATCCTCACTCATCCTTCAGAGTACAGGCACTGTACTTCCCACCTCCTGGACTGTAACATCCTCACTCATCCTTCAGAGTACAGGTACTGTACTTCCCACCTCCAGGACTGTAACATCCTCACTCATCCTTCAGAGTACAGGTACTGTACTTCCCACCTCCAGGACTGTAACATCCTCACTCATCCTTCAGAGTACAGGTACTGTACTTCCCACCTCCAGGACTGTAACATCCTCACTCATCTTCAGAGTACAGGTACTGTACTTGCCACCTCCAGGACTGTAACATCCTCACTCATCCTTCAGAGTACAGGCACTGTACTTCCCAAATCCAGGACTGTAACATCCTCACTCATCCTTCAGAGTACAGGTACTGTACTTCCCACCTCCAGTACTGTAACATCCTCACTCATCCTTCAGAGTACAGGTACTGTACTTCCCACCTCCAGGACTGTAACATCCTCACTCATTCTTCAGAGCACAGGTACTGTACTTCTCACCTCCAGGACTGTAACATCCTCACTCATCCTTCAGAGTACAGGTACTGTACTTCCCACCTCCAGTACTGTAACATCCTCACTCATCCTTCAGAGTACAGGCACTGTACTTCCCACCTCCAGGACTGTAACATCCTCACTCATCCTTCAGAGTACAGGTACTGTACTTCCCACCTCCAGGACTGTAACATCCTCACTCATCCTTCAGAGCACAGGCACTGTACATCCCACCTCCAGGACTGTAACATCCTCACTCATCCTTCAGAGTACAGGTACTGTACTTCCCACCTCCAGGACTGTAACATCCTCACTCATCCTTCAGAGTACAGGTACTGTACTTCCCACCTCCAGGACTGTAACATCCTCACTCATCCTTCAGAGTACAGATACTGTACTTCCCATCTCCAGGACTGTAACATCCTCACTCATCCTTCAGAGTACAGGTACTGTACTTCCCACCTCCAGGACTGTAACATCCTCACTCATCCTTCAGAGTACAGGTACTGTACTTCCCACCTCCAGGACTGTAACATCCTCACTCATCCTTCAGAGTACAGGTACTGTACTTCCCACCTCCAGGACTGTAACATCCTCACTCATCCTTCAGAGTACAGGTACTGTACTTCCCACCTCCAGGACTGTAACATCCTCACTCATCCTTCAGAGTACAGGTACTGTACTTCCCACCTCCAGGACTGTAACATCCTCACTCATCCTTCAGAGTACAGGTACTGTACTTCCCACCTCCAGGACTGTAACATCCTCACTCATCCTTCAGAGCACAGGTACTGTACTTCTCACCTCCAGGACTGTAACATCCTCACTCATCCTTCAGAGTACAGGTACTGCACTTCCCACCTCCAGTACTGTAACATCCTCACTCATCCTTCAGAGTACAGGCACTGTACATCCCACCTCCAGGACTGTAACATCCTCACTCATCCTTCAGAGCACAGACACTGTACATCCCACCTCCAGGACTCAAATCTGGCTAGCCACTTTCTCTGAATTCCTTCCTAAATGTCACCTCGCTCACACTCCAACAGTTCGTGAAATTATAAGAACTACTTGCCCTCACTACTGTCTAACATTCTCGCCCAAGCCTGTCAAAGGTCCAAGCCCTTAGCTCTCAAAGCCACCGTTACCCCCGCCCTCCATCCTTTCCTAGGGTGACCCTCACTATTGTTCTGTTCCATCCTCTCTAAATGTCTAAACCACTTCAACCCTCTCATTAAAACTTTTGTAACCCCACACCTAGTGAAGGGCTTTTGATCCAAAGAAATGGAGTCTCTCTCCTCCCTCAGAACAAACCTGAGTTTATCCTTTTTTTTCCTATGTGTATATACAATGAGGTATATATATCTGTGTATATACAATGTGTGCAAATACACTGAGGTATATATTTCAGTGTATATACACTGTGGTATATACACTGAGGTATATACACTGAGGTATATACACTGAGGTATATACACTGAGGCATATACACTGAGGTATATACACTGAGGTATATACACTGAGGTATATACACTGAGGTATATACACTGTGGTATATACACTGAGGTATATACACTGAGGTATATACACTGAGGCATATACACTGAGGTATATACACTGAGGTATATACACTGAGGTATATACACTGAGGTATATACACTGAGGTATATACACTGAGGTATATACACTGTGGTATATACACTGTGGTATATACACTGAGGTATATACACTGAGGTATATACACTGAGGTATATACACTGTGGTATATACACTGTGGTATATACACTGTGGTATATACACTGAGGTATATACACTGAGGTATATACACTGAGGTATATACACTGTGGTATATACACTGTGGTATATACACTGTGGTATATACACTGAGGTATATACACTGAGGTATATACACTGTGGTATATACACTGTGGTATATACACTGTGGTATATACACTGAGGTATATACACTGAGGTATATACACTGTGGTATATACACTGTGGTATATACACTGAGGTATATACACTGTGGTATATACACTGAGGTATATACACTGAGGTATATACACTGTGGTATATACACTGAGGTATATACACTGTGGTATATACACTGTGGTATATACACTGTGGTATATACACTGAGGTATATACACTGTGGTATATACACTGAGGTATATACACTGAGGTATATACACTGTGGTATATACACTGTGGTATATACACTGTGGTATATACACTGTGGTATATACACTGTGGTATATACACTGAGGTATATACACTGTGGTATATACACTGAGGTATATACACTGTGGTATATACACTGTGGTATATACACTGTGGTATATACACTGTGGTATATACACTGAGGTATATATCTCTCAAGAGAGAAATATATACTCATTGACAGTGAGAGGCTCTTGTTCCAGGTAGCTGGAGCTGCTCTCTCTATCCTCGGATCAAACCTGATTACTTCCTATTTCCCAGGTGTTGTACGACCCGTACGGGTTTAGCGCCAGCGTTTTATAAGACAACTGATGTTCTTGCTTATTTTTGTGCACTAATGAGATTTTTTTTTTAATTTCTGGCAGAATTTTATTGTGATTTTTATTGTGATTTTTATTGTGAATTTTATTGTGATTTTTGTTTTATTTTTATTTTTTTGTGACTTTTTGGTTTTATTTTTTATTTTTTTTCATTTTTTTTTGTTTCATTTGTGATTTTTTTGGTTTTATTTGTGATTTTTTGGTTTTATTTGTGATTTTTTTGGTTTTATTTGTGATTTTTTTTTGTTTTATTTGTGATTTTTTGGTTTTATTTGTGATTTTTTTGGTTTTATTTGTGATTTTTTTTGGTTTTATTTGTGATTTTTTGGTTTTATTTGTGATTTTTTGGTTTTATTTGTGATTTTTTGGTTTTATTTGTCATTTTTTGGTTTTATTTGTGATTTTTTGGTTTTATTTGTGATTTTTTGGTTTTATTTGTGATTTTTTGGTTTTATTTGTGATTTTTTGGTTTTATTTGTGATTTTTTGGTTTTATTTGTGATTTTTTTGTTTTATTTGTGATTTTTTTGGTTTTATTTGTGATTTTTTGGTTTTATTTGTGATTTTTTTTGGTTTTATTTTTATTTTTAATTAACATTTAACTTTTCATTATATACTGAACTTATTTTCTATTATTGTTTTTATAATTCTTATCAAATTTTAAATTTTAAATTTCATTATGAATTTTGTCATGAATTTTTGTGGTAAAAACCGAGGCTGAAGAATTTTTATTTTCCATATAAAAACTTAATTTTTAGTGGAATTTTTGGGTCAGAATTTTTTGGTCAATTCCACAGAATTTTATATATAATTCTTTGAATAATAAACATTCCAGATTAATAAAATATATATTGTTATTTTTTTTGATCCTCAGGGGGCTGGGGGCTGATTACCTGCTATCATGGCTGGGGACTGACTACCTGCTATCATGGCTGGGGACTGATTACCTGCTATCATGGCTGGGGACTGATTACCTGCTATCATGGCTGGGGACTGATTACCTGCTATCATGGCTGGGGACTGATTACCTGCTATCATGGCTGGGGACTGACTACCTGCTATCATGGCTGGGGACTGATTACCTGCTATCATGGCTGGGGACTGACTACCTGCTATCATGGCTGGGGACTGATTACCTGCTATCATGGCTGGGGACTGACTACCTGCTATCATGGCTGGGGGCTGATTACCTGCTATCATGGCTGGGGACTGACTACCTGCTATCATGGCTGGGGACTGATTACCTGCTATCATGGCTGGGGACTGATTACCTGCTATCATGGCTGGGGGCTGATTACCTGCTATCATGGCTGGGGACTGATTACCTGCTATCATGGCTGGGGACTGATTACCTGCTATCATGGCTGGGGACTGACTACCTGCTATCATGGCTGGGGACTGATTACCTGCTATCATGGCTGGGGACTGATTACCTGCTATCATGGCTGGGGACTGATTACCTGCTATCATGGCTGGGGACTGACTACCTGCTATCATGGCAGGGGACTGATTACCTGCTATCATGGCTGGGGACTGATTACCTGCTATCATGGCTGGGGACTGATTACCTGCTATCATGGCTGGGGACTGATTACCTGCTATCATGGCTGGGGACTGACTACCTGCTATCATGGCTGGGGACTGATTACCTGCTATCATGGCTGGGGACTGATTACCTGCTATCATGGCTGGGGACTGATTACCTGCTATCATGGCTGGGGGCTGATTACCTGCTATCATGGCTGGGGACTGATTACCTGCTATCATGGCTGGGGACTGACTACCTGCTATCATGGCAGGGGACTGATTACCTGCTATCATGGCTGGGGACTGATTACCTGCTATCATGGCTGGGGACTGATTACCTGCTATCATGGCTGGGGACTGATTACCTGCTATCATGGCTGGGGACTGACTACCTGCTATCATGGCTGGGGACTGATTACCTGCTATCATGGCTGGGGACTGATTACCTGCTATCATGGCTGGGGACTGATTACCTGCTATCATGGCTGGGGACTGATTACCTGCTATCATGGCTGGGGACTGACTACCTGCTATCATGGCTGGGGACTGATTACCTGCTATCATGGCTGGGGACTGATTACCTGCTATCATGGCTGGGGACTGACTACCTGCTATCATGGCTGGGGACTGATTACCTGCTATCATGGCTGGGGACTGATTACCTGCTATCATGGCTGGGGACTGATTACCTGCTATCATGGCTGGGGACTGACTACCTGCTATCATGGCTGGGGACTGACTACCTGCTATCATGGCTGGGGACTGATTACCTGCTATCATGGCTGGGGACTGATTACCTGCTATCATGGCTGGGGACTGATTACCTGCTATCATGGCTGGGGACTGATTACCTGCTATCATGGCTGTGGACTGACTACCTGCTATCATGGCTGGGGACTGATTACCTGCTATCATGGCTGGGGACTGATTACCTGCTATCATGGCTGGGGACTGATTACCTGCTATCATGGCTGGGGACTGATTACCTGCTATCATGGCTGGGGACTGATTACCTGCTATCATGGCTGGGGACTGATTACCTGCTATCATGGCTGGGGACTGATTACCTGCTATCATGGCTGGGGACTGATTACCTGCTATCATGGCAGGGGACTGACTACCTGCTATCATGGCTGGGGACTGATTACCTGCTATCATGGCTGGGGACTGATTACCTGCTATCATGGCTGGGGATTGATTACCTGCTATCATGGCAGGGGACTGACTACCTGCTATCATGGCAGGGGACTGACTACCTGCTATCATGGCAGGGGACTGACTACCTGCTATCATGGCTGGGGACTGATTACCTGCTATCATGGCTGGGGACTGATTACCTGCTATCATGGCTGGGGACTGATTACCTGCTATCATGGCAGGGGACTGACTACCTGCTATCATGGCAGGGGACTGACTACCTGCTATCATGGCAGGGGACTGACTACCTGCTATCATGGCAGGGGACTGACTACCTGCTATCATGGCTGGGGACTGACTACCTGCTATCATGGCAGGGGACTGACTACCTGCTATCATGGCTGGGGACTGACTACCTGCTATCATGGCTGGGGACTGATTACCTGCTATCATGGCTGGGGACTGATTACCTGCTATCATGGCTGGGGGCTGATTACCTGCTATCATGGCTGGGGACTGATTACCTGCTATCATGGCTGGGGACTGACTACCTGCTATCATGGCAGGGGACTGACTACCTGCTATCATGGCAGGGGACTGACTACCTGCTATCATGGCTGGGGACTGACTACCTGCTATCATGGCAGGGGACTGACTACCTGCTATCATGGCTGGGGACTGACTACCTGCTATCATGGCTGGGGACTGATTACCTGCTATCATGGCTGGGGACTGATTACCTGCTATCATGGCTGGGGGCTGATTACCTGCTATCATGGCTGGGGACTGATTACCTGCTATCATGGCTGGGGACTGACTACCTGCTATCATGGCTGGGGACTGATTACCTGCTATCATGGCTGGGGACTGATTACCTGCTATCATGGCTGGGGACTGATTACCTGCTATCATGGCTGGGGACTGACTACCTGCTATCATGGCTGGGGACTGACTACCTGCTATCATGGCTGGGGACTGATTACCTGCTATCATGGCTGGGGACTGATTACCTGCTATCATGGCTGGGGACTGATTACCTGCTATCATGGCTGGGGACTGATTACCTGCTATCATGGCTGTGGACTGACTACCTGCTATCATGGCTGGGGACTGATTACCTGCTATCATGGCTGGGGACTGATTACCTGCTATCATGGCTGGGGACTGATTACCTGCTATCATGGCTGGGGACTGATTACCTGCTATCATGGCTGGGGACTGATTACCTGCTATCATGGCTGGGGACTGATTACCTGCTATCATGGCTGGGGACTGATTACCTGCTATCATGGCTGGGGACTGATTACCTGCTATCATGGCAGGGGACTGACTACCTGCTATCATGGCTGGGGACTGATTACCTGCTATCATGGCTGGGGACTGATTACCTGCTATCATGGCTGGGGATTGATTACCTGCTATCATGGCAGGGGACTGACTACCTGCTATCATGGCAGGGGTCTGACTACCTGCTATCATGGCAGGGGACTGACTACCTGCTATCATGGCTGGGGACTGATTACCTGCTATCATGGCTGGGGACTGATTACCTGCTATCATGGCTGGGGACTGATTACCTGCTATCATGGCAGGGGACTGACTACCTGCTATCATGGCAGGGGACTGACTACCTGCTATCATGGCAGGGGACTGACTACCTGCTATCATGGCAGGGGACTGACTACCTGCTATCATGGCTGGGGACTGACTACCTGCTATCATGGCAGGGGACTGACTACCTGCTATCATGGCTGGGGACTGACTACCTGCTATCATGGCTGGGGACTGATTACCTGCTATCATGGCTGGGGACTGATTACCTGCTATCATGGCTGGGGACTGATTACCTGCTATCATGGCAGGGGACTGACTACCTGCTATCATGGCAGGGGACTGACTACCTGCTATCATGGCAGGGGACTGACTACCTGCTATCATGGCTGGGGACTGACTACCTGCTATCATGGCAGGGGACTGACTACCTGCTATCATGGCTGGGGACTGACTACCTGCTATCATGGCTGGGGACTGATTACCTGCTATCATGGCTGGGGGCTGATTACCTGCTATCATGGCTGGGGACTGATTACCTGCTATCATGGCTGGGGACTGACTACCTGCTATCATGGCAGGGGACTGATTACCTGCTATCATGGCTGGGGACTGATTACCTGCTATCATGGCTGGGGACTGATTACCTGCTATCATGGCTGGGGACTGATTACCTGCTATCATGGCTGGGGACTGACTACCTGCTATCATGGCTGGGGACTGATTACCTGCTATCATGGCTGGGGACTGACTACCTGCTATCATGGCTGGGGACTGATTACCTGCTATCATGGCTGGGGACTGATTACCTGCTATCATGGCTGGGGACTGACTACCTGCTATCATGGCTGGGGACTGATTACCTGCTATCATGGCTGGGGACTGATTACCTGCTATCATGGCTGGGGACTGACTACCTGCTATCATGGCTGGGGACTGATTACCTGCTATCATGGCTGGGGACTGATTACCTGCTATCATGGCTGGGGACTGATTACCTGCTATCATGGCTGGGGACTGACTACCTGCTATCATGGCTGGGGACTGACTACCTGCTATCATGGCTGGGGACTGATTACCTGCTATCATGGCTGGGGACTGATTACCTGCTATCATGGCTGGGGACTGATTACCTGCTATCATGGCTGGGGACTGATTACCTGCTATCATGGCTGGGGACTGACTACCTGCTATCATGGCTGGGGACTGATTACCTGCTATCATGGCTGGGGACTGATTACCTGCTATCATGGCTGGGGACTGATTACCTGCTATCATGGCTGGGGACTGATTACCTGCTATCATGGCTGGGGACTGATTACCTGCTATCATGGCTGGGGACTGATTACCTGCTATCATGGCTGGGGACTGATTACCTGCTATCATGGCTGGGGACTGATTACCTGCTATCATGGCAGGGGACTGACTACCTGCTATCATGGCTGGGGACTGATTACCTGCTATCATGGCTGGGGACTGATTACCTGCTATCATGGCTGGGGACTGATTACCTGCTATCATGGCAGGGGACTGACTACCTGCTATCATGGCAGGGGACTGACTACCTGCTATCATGGCAGGGGACTGACTACCTGCTATCATGGCTGGGGACTGATTACCTGCTATCATGGCTGGGGACTGATTACCTGCTATCATGGCTGGGGACTGATTACCTGCTATCATGGCAGGGGACTGACTACCTGCTATCATGGCAGGGGACTGACTACCTGCTATCATGGCAGGGGACTGACTACCTGCTATCATGGCAGGGGACTGACTACCTGCTATCATAGCTGGGGACTGACTACCTGCTATCATGGCAGGGGACTGACTACCTGCTATCATGGCAGGGGAGTGACTACCTGCTATCATGGCTGGGGACTGATTACCTGCTATCATGGCTGGGGACTGATTACCTGCTATCATGGCTGGGGACTGATTACCTGCTATCATGGCAGGGGACTGACTACCTGCTATCATGGCAGGGGACTGACTACCTGCTATCATGGCAGGGGACTGACTACCTGCTATCATGGCAGGGGACTGACTACCTGCTATCATGGCTGGGGACTGACTACCTGCTATCATGGCAGGGGACTGACTACCTGCTATCATGGCTGGGGACTGACTACCTGCTATCATGGCTGGGGACTGACTACCTGCTATCATGGCTGGGGACTGACTACCTGCTATCATGGCTGAGGGACTGACTACCTCCTATCAAGGCTGAGGGACTGACTACCTCCTATCAAGGCTGAAGGACTGACTACCTCCTATCAAGGCTGAAGGACTGATTACCTCCTATCAAGGCTGAAGGACTGATTACCTCCTGTCAATTCTGAGGGACTGACTACCTCCTATCAAGGCTGAAGGACTGACTACCTCCTATCAAGGCTGAAGGACTGATTACCTCCTGTCAAGGCTGAGGGACTGATTACCTCCTGTCAAGGCTGAGGGACTGACTACCACAGAATTATTTTTTCTACTGGCTCAAGTGTTATATTCGTCTGTATTCGACTGCAGAAACCTGCTGTGTGAGCGAAACGTTTGAGCAGTGAAGATGACGAAGTGTTGCCACCTAACAGTGATTATAATAATAACCTTAAACTGTAACATCCATATGAAGGCTTCCGGCATGGTGAAGGCTTCCGGCATGGTGAAGGCTTCCGGCATGGTGAAGGCTTCCGGCATGGTGAAGGCTTCCGGCTTGGTGAAGGCTTCCGGCAAAGTGAATGCTTGCGGCATGGTGAAGGCTTCCGGCATGGTGAAGGCTTCCGGCTTGGTGAAGGCTTCCGGCTTGGTGAAGGCTTCCGGCTTGGTGAAGGCTTCCGGCTTGGTGAAGGCTTCCGGCTTGGTGAAGGCTTCCGGCTTGGTGAAGGCTTGTGGCATGGTGAAGGCTTCCGGCATGGTGAAGGCTTCCGGCATGGTGAAGGCTTCCGGCATGGTGAAGGCTTCCGGCATGGTGAAGGCTTGCGGCATGGTGAAGGCTTCCGGCATGGTGAAGGCTTCCGGCATGGTGAAGGCTTGCGGCATGGTGAAAGCTGCCAACATAGTGAAGGCTGCCAACATAGTGAAGGCTGCCAACATAGTGAAGGCTGCCAACATAGTGAAGGCTGCCAACATAGTGAAGGCAGCCAACATATTGAAGGCTGCCAACATAGTGAAGGCTGCCAACATAGTGAAGGGTGCCAACATAGTGAAGGCTGCCAACATAGTGAAGGCAGCCAACATATTGAAGGCTGCCAACATAGTGAAGGCTGTCAACATAGTGAAGGGTGCCAACATAGTGAAGGCTGCCAACATAGTGAAGGCAGCCAACATAGTGAAGGCTGCCAACATAGTGAAGGCTGCCAACATAGTGAAGGCTGCCAACATAGTGAAGGCTGTCAACATAGTGAAGGCTGCCAACATAGTGAAGGCAGCCAACATAGTGAAGGCTGTCAACATAGTGAAGGCTGCCAACATAGTGAAGGCTGCCAACATAGTGAAGGCTGCCAACATAGTGAAGGCTGCCAACATAGTGAAGGCTGCCAACATAGTGAAGGCAGCCAACATAGTGAAGGCTGCCAACATAGTGAAGGCTGCCAACATAGTGAAGGCTGCCAATGCTCTCTACAACCTTCAATACTCTTGATCCTTCAGTGGCCGTTCCAACCGCAGAACCAGGAGAGGAAATAGAGGTCGAGGTTCTCAGAATAACCAGAACCAGCCTCATTCTTCCAATTCGGGGGAATCCGAGAGCCCCAGTCAACCCGTCCCATGGTGACAGAATCGAATCGAATCGAAGAAGACGACGAGAGCTGTCGTGAGATGGGAAGGAAGAAGGATAAGGAAGGATGGAAATAACTGGAAAAGGATGGGAAGGAGGGGAAGAATAGGAATCAAGGCAAGTTGCCCAACCACTTTGGGACATGTGGTACCGAAGTACTGGAGACGTAGATGAAGAGGCTTGAATGATGCCGTTACTTGGCTCTCTAGGAGAGGATGGCGAAGGCAGCGGCAGGAGCTGAGTGTCAGAAGGCAGCAAGTAGGATGAGTTGGTTAATCTCTTGATCCGCTTTTCATTGCATTGAATTTTGTTCTAGAGAGTTGTATCACACGTATGGGAGAGCTGTAGAAGAGTTCGTTGGTTTGGAGTTGGTGGATTATCTGGTTGACGGTAGGGAATGGCTTTTCGTTGGTGTCGTATTTTGCAGTGTTGTCTTGGAGATGTTGGATGAGTTCTAGGCGAGTCATTGATCTTGGGTATTGCTTCGTGGTGAAGAACGAGAGTCCTTTATGTTTAACGCTTAGTGATCCAGGTAGTGGACGTGAGGGAGGTGGAGAAGGCGGTGTTGGAGTTGAGGAAGGTGGTGTTGATGGCGGAGGTAGAGTAGGATCTTGGTTGGTTGTGGTGTGACAAGCCAGTTGACCAATAGCAGGCATGGTGCTGTCTTGGATGTTGTCAGGTGAATGTTGATTGGAGGATTCAGAAGAGGATGCGTCAATTATTAATTCCTTCATGTCATCTGGTGCTTCAAAACTGACGATCTTCGGGATTATTCTCAAAATCTGCTGGTGGACTTGCAGGGAAGTTAAATGATGGCATGTTGTTAAGTGCAAGAAGTTCATTGATAGTCGTGTTGAAAGAGTCAGGTTTCGCAGCATTTTGCATGTGGGCAAACATCATACAGTAATAGAATTTGGTAGAAATATCATCAGGTGGAGGTTGAGTAGTGAGAGGTGGTGGAGACGACTGATGAGTAGCTTGTAGAATCTTGGATGCTGTTGATTGAATCTTTGTAATTGCAGCGTATGAAGGAGAGGCTCTAGATGACTTCTTAGTTTCTTCCTTCAGTTTCTTAGAGAGGATATCCTTGCGTACTGGACATTTGGCTGCAAGAGTATGGTGGTCACTCTTACAGTTGATGCGAGTGGCTGGAGCAGCAGTGGAAGTGCAAGAACGAAAATCGTGGTCTGCAGACCCACAGATGGAACATATCTTCTTGTTCTTCACGTGACAGTCGGCAGTAGAGTGACTGTACGAGTAGCATGTCCAACATGGTGTTATGTAAGTGAAGCGTTCAGGCTCAATCTGACGAGGGTTGATGTAGTAGTAAGAGATGGCCAAGCCATCAGACAATGCTCTGGTCGCCATGGTAACGTCCAGAAAGGTGACCTTGAGCATCGAGGAAGTGTTGGGGATCTTCACAACAGAGTCAATCTTGGCCCAAGTGTTGAGGTCTTCAAGTGATGACGTAATTTCCTCGATAGACATGTTCGTGATTAGCCTATCAAGGCGTTTCATGAACACAGAACGTTTTGCACGCATGTATGGTGACGTGGAGATGGTAAAACCGCGGTCTTCCAATGTCTTCATGGCTGTAGGTGTAAGTACTTTGTCAGCTTCAGCATCATCGAGAAAGGTGACGATGAAAGCTCCTTTCAGTGAAGTAATCTTGGAGAATTTGGCGTGAAGACAAGTGTTGAGTGAGGCTGCAAGCTTAAGCTTCGTGGTGTCGTCGACGACTGCAGACTTGTGCTTAATTCTCACACGATGAGACATCGTGGAGATGGTAGAGGTTCCCCTCCCCAACGGGGATCGTAGGGAGACTGAACAAATAAGGAGAGCTGCTATGACCTGCCCAGGCGAGAGCCAAAAGCAGAATCCTGTGTCTGTCAATTTGTCTGTGGTGACAGTAGGTGATAACGAGTACACAATCCCCGTTCACAATTCCTTTGAAGCCTTAAGCAGTCTCGAGAATGATAATCCCGCTGATGATGTTGCTGCACACGTCTCTGACGTAGATGAATTTGGGGATGAAGTTGAACATGCCTTCTCCGATGACAACCCACCCTTTTGTTTGCACATAACTCCCAATGAAACGATAGGTCCTCTATTCATAATGCGCCCGTTCATGTGTTCATGGACTCTGGTGCGCAATATCATCAGGTCTAATTTGTTTAAAGATAAACAGTTACGACGTGTCCTCCTCGTTGAACCAACTACTGTGTCCTCCCTTAGTGGAGTAGCTGGTTCCCTTCTGCGTGTCCGAGGTCAGACTTCCCTCACCTTTTCTATCCAAGGTAGAGACTTTACTGCTTCTTTCCTTGTTGTTGACCAGATTACTTTCCCTGGTGATCTTCTACTGGGATTTGCTTCCATGAGAGACTTACGTATTGTGCTCGACCCTTACCGATGGCATGCCCAAATTGACGACTTGATCGTTCCATTTTGGGGTTACCAGCTGGGATCAGAGATCTGCCATACTGCCGCAGAGTACGATGTTCGGATTAAGTCCTTACAAACCAGTGCGTTTTCCAGTAGCGTACCCAAGCGGTTAGGCACTAGTAACTCTGTCACTCCCATCTGTGTTCCACCTACACCTTCAGACATGCAAGACATTGTTCAGTTGCCTCAGGTGTCCGAGGATGCTCAGACCGCCTTGAGTGCTCAGCCTATCCCTGCAATGTCTGCTAGTTCAAGTAGTAGTTTCTCCACAGGGGACGCCTTGTCGGAAAACGATTACTTGAGACTGGTAATGCCATCTCTTGTTGATGCCATATGCCGTCTGCAGAAAGACGTCTCTGTTGTGGCTAGTGAACTCACTAGAGTGTATGTTGTTGTTCCTAGTGTTCCAGATGGTGATAACGTCCTAGTTGACAGTGATTTCTGCAAGATTAAGGGTTTATTTGTTGAACCTTCCTTACATGTTGTAAGAGACAGTAAGATCAGTTTATTCCTTGCTAACACTTCTGGTCACAGTGTTCGTCTCAGAGCAAATACCAATCTCGTTGACCTGGTTCACTATCCTTACCCTGTTCAAGTACAGGATGGCTTGCCACTTGACCAGTGGGTCGGTACTATTTCAACAGGGAAGACCTCATCCACTCCACTGGATCAATCCGCCCCACCAGTTAAGGAGAAAGACTTAGCTCCCACTGACTTCCCAGACAAGTGAGAAGATGGGTATAACGAACTTATTGTCCCATCGTATCCCACTTGAACCTGGTACTAGACCCATCTATATACCTGCGTACAGAATGCCTCATTCACAAGTTGCTGTCGCAGAAGAATTGATCAACCAGATGCTTGATGATGGAGTCATCGCACCTAGCAATTCACCCTGGAATGCGCCCTTGATCCTAATACCTAAGAAGGATGGTACTTGGCGCCCAGTGATTGACTTTAGGAAGTTAAATGCGAAAACTATTCCAGATCGCTTCCCACTTCCTGTAGTTGGTGATCTTTTACGTAATATCAGAGATAACACAGTCTTCTCTACCCTGGACTTATTGCAAGGGTTTTGGCAAGTCCCTCTTCACGAGGACAGTCAAGAGTTAACCGCATTCTCCACTCCCACAGGTCATTATCATTTCTTTCATATGGCCTTTGGGTTACGATCCTCCCCTATCACATTCTCTAGGCTCGTGACCAATATCTTTAGAGGTCTCATAGGTACTGCACTTATGGTGTACTTAGATGACGTAATCGTCATGTCTAAAGACGTGGATACACACTTGAAAAGACTTGATGTAGTACTTGGTAAGCCTGAAGAAGTAAATTTAAAGATCAAACTGTCTAAATGTCAAATTTTCAGATCAGAAATCAAGTTTCTTGGTCACGTAGTCACTCCTAGAGGGGCTACGACTGACCAAAGTAAAGTAACTGCAGTACTAAATTTTCCAACTCCCAAAACTGCTGATGCTGTAAGATCCTTTGTGGGTTTAGCAGGTTTTTATAGATCTTTCATTGCCAATTTTTTCTTCCATAGCTGCTCCTCTAACTGAGTTGCTTAAGAAAGATGCTCCTTTTGTTTGGACCTTCCTTCAAGAAAGAGCATTCCAAACTCTAAAAGAAAAACTAACATCTACTCCAATTTTGAAATTTCCAGATTTTTCTAAGCCCTTCTATCTGACAACTAATGCTAGTTCTATTGGCATAGGTGCCGTACTAGCTCAGAAGACTGATGGCAAGTACAACGCAGTTGCATTTGCTAGCCGAGTCCTTACGAAGGCTGAACGTAATTATACAGTAACTGAGCAAGAAGCTTTAGCAATAGTATGGTCTTTAAAGCACTTCCGAGACATTATTTATCAGTACTCTGTTCATGTCTTGACAGACCATGCTCCACTGATACCTTTATTCCAGAACAAACAACCTACTGGAAGGTTAGCCAGATGGACCTTGACTATCCAAGAGTTCAATCCCACCTTTGAACACTTACCTGGCAAGTCAATTGTAGTCGCAAATGCCTTATCGCGACATGTTAGTATAGTAACTGCAGACCCTCAATTTACTGCCGAGGATGTAAAGAATGCTCAAGAACAGATCCCATGTGGTCTGGTGGGATTCGATTCCTGCTCCAGGAAGACCTTATTCTGACTGTGAAGCCACCAGCACCCATCAGTGACTTTGTAATGAGCCAAGAATTACTGTATCGAACAGCCGAGTTGGGTACTCCAAGCAGAAAAGTATACCAGTTAGTAATTCCACAGTCACTAGTGAATGTAGCCTTACAGCTAGTTCATGATGCACCAGGTGTTGCACACCCTGGTATGGATCGTTCTGTGAAACAAGCCAGAATAAAATACTTTTGGCCACGTATGGCAACCGACATTTCCGAGTATGTTAAGAAATGTAGTGTCTGTATGCAGCATAAAGGAAATGTCAATGGTCCTAATCCAGTCCAGGTGTATCCAACTACTAGCGAACTGTGGGAAAGAGTTGCGCTAGATTTGTTAACCAATTTTAAATGTTCCCTCCAAGGCAACAAACATCTGTGTGTTATGGTAGACCATTTCACCAGATATTGTGAGTTAGTTCCTATTGCAGATAAGACTGCCAAGACTAGCAGGTTAAGAGACCATACAATAAGTGTCAGGGGCCCGATACTGTTCAACTGCCTCCCAGCATACATAAGGGGGATTACCAACAGACCCCTGGCAGTCTTCAAGCTGGCACTGGACAAGCACCTAAAGTGGGTTCCTGACCAGCCGGGCTGTGGCTCGTACGTTGGTTTGCGTGCAGCCAGCAGTAACAGCCTGGTTGATCACGCTCTGATCCACCAGGAGGCCTGGTCACAGACCGGGCACCGGGAGCGTTGACCCCCTGAACTCTCTCCAGGTAAAGTCCAGGTAAACAGTAGCTAAAGCGTTTAAAGAACGCATTATCTGCAGGCATACTACCCCTAAGTCCCTAGCAACAGATAATGGAGGTGAATTCTATAATGAGATTCTTGAAAATTTGTGTACCTTGTACAAGATCTCTAAATCCACCATTGTTCCTCATCATCCTGCCAGCAATGGTTTGGCAGAACGTACAAATAAGAAAGTACTTGATGTCTTAAGAGCCACTATCAACTCCAATAGTGAAACTTGGGATGAAGTTATACCAGATGTTCAATGTGCCATAAATTCTGCTTACAATGCTTCCATAGGTGACACTCCACATTATGCATTGTACGGTGTAGACAAGCGTTTACCTTATGAGTTGTTATATTCCACTCCGAAACCCAATTACAACCCTGATGATTTCACAGCAACTCGTACCAGCATGACTCAAAGTGTTTTTAGAAGAATCCGTGAAACACTTCATAACAGCAGAATTTACCAGAGTAACTAATAGCCGTGCTAAGCCGACAAAAGTTAAAGTGGGTTCGAGAGTTATGCTGACTAACTTCAACAAAACATCCGCAATGCCTAAGCTCGATCAAAAGTTTGTTGGTCCTTATCGAGTAGTTGAACATATCAATGGCAATAAGTATGAGGTTAGAGAAATTAGTACTGGTCAGTATAAAGAATCGCATTTAGATCATATGAAGTTAGTATGTGGTGATAATGATGTTCCAACCCAGACTAATGTGACAGACTCTGACAATCCTCCTGACTCTGTACCCTCTACCTCTAACACTCAGCCAGATAATCATCCTGAATGTCGTTATTCTTTGCGTACTCGACAAGTAATGAGAAACCCACAAGTATCTTTTGTAGATACTTATTCAGATCTCCCTCAGTCAAGGCTGGTGTTAGCCATTGCAGAAGAATTCGATCCACCCAAAGATGATAACCATTCTGCATATGTAAATCTTACCCTCGCAGAGTTGAGTTTAAATGCACATGGTCTGCATAATTAGATGTCCGAGATGAATGAAAGTATCAACTGTGTTTGTTATCAGCTGATCAGTTTTCAGAATTTTTTTTTTTTGTGTTCACGTTCCCTCTGAATTCTGAGAATTTAGGAGTAATGATCTGTGTGCGCCAGATTTGCCTTACTGTTAATTACTTTCACCTTTGTAAATATATATATTCTTCCTCAAAATCCGTAGAGGGCATGAATGCAGATTGATCGATCAATTCCATCCTATATTATACCACGATTTGTTCTTATAATTCGTAATGCATTACGTTAAAACTCATTACGTTAAAACTCATTACGTTAAAACTCATTACGTTAACATCCATTACGATACCATCCATAAGTTCTAAGCTACATATGTCTTTGTTATTGTATAGAATCAGCCCAGAGCCACCTGCCTGTTCAGCCTATAGCATAGTATTGTATGACGAGACGATATACGTAACATGACTGAGCTGTCAATATAGTTGCTGATCCCTTACATGTGTTGTATAGCTTATCTGAGTACCATAGTTAACACCATCCATATGTTCTATATACACGACCCCTTTGCTAGGCCTAGTGACTAGTTTGTGTGACGTCACGTGATGCTGTTGTGAGCACCTTCGCGCCTGGGAGTTAGTTAGTTTAATATGTTTATTATGCACCCCATACCCATCCTGTGGGTGGTAGTCACCCCATACCCATCCTGTGGGTGGTAGTCACCCCATACCCATCCTGTGGGCGGTAGTAACCCCATACCCATCCTGTGGGCGGTAGTAACCCCATACCCATCCTGTGGGCGGTAGTCACCCCATACCCATCCTGTGGGCGGTAGTCACCCCATACCCATCCTGTGGGCGGTAGTCACCCCATACCCATTCTGTGGGCGGTAGTCACCCCATACCCATCCTGTGGGCGGTAGTCACCCCATACCCATCCTGTGGGCGGTAGTCACCCCATACCCATCCTGTGGGCGGTAGTCACCCCATACCCATCCTGTGGGCGGTAGTCACCCCATACCCATCCTGTGGGCGGTAGTCAAAAGATTACAGAGGTACATAATTGGTCCAGGGACTGGACTCCAAAGTTTTGATAGCTGAGCAAGTTACAGAGGTAATGAACTCACAATTTACAAAGGTAATGAACTCACAATTTACAAAGGTAATGAACTCCAGGTAAGTCTGGTCACAATCATGACAAGTTACAAAGGTATTTACAGATTACAGAGGTACGTAATGGGTCCAGGGACTGGGCCCCCAAAGTTTTGATAGCTGAACTAGGTACAAAGGTAATGAACTCACAAGTTACAAAGGTAATGAATTCTGTAAGAATGGTTACTTACGTTTATACATGGCTACAATCACGAACAAATTATAGTGTAATGAGCAATTCACACTTCCACACCGTGGGATCCTTCTCAGGTCCCGGTAATCCAAGCAGGCGATAGGACAGGCAGGCTGGGCCTAAATCTTCCACACTCTCCAATATATGTGTTGCCATCCAACAAGTGTGTTTAACCATCATATCTCCTACGAACCTCCACGACATGCCAACATAGTGAAGGCTGCCAACATAGTGAAGGCTGTCAGCATAGCGAAGGCTGCCAACATAGTGAAGGCTGCCAACATAGTGAAGGCTGTCAGCATAGCGAAGGCTGCCAACATAGTGAAGGCTGCCAACATAGTGAAGGCTGCCAACATAGTGAAGGCTGCGAACATAGTGAAGGCTGCCAACATAGTGAAGGCTGCCAGCATAGCGAAGGCTGCCAGCATAGCGAAGGCTGCCAGCATAGCGAAGGCTGCCAGCATAGCGAAGGCAGCCAACACAGTGAAGGCTGCCAACATAGTGAAGGCTGCCAGCATAGCGAACGCTGCCAGCATAGCGAAGGCTGCCAGCATAGCGAAGGCTGCCAGCATAGCGAAGGCTGCCAACATAGTGAAGGCTGAAAAACAGTGAAGGCAGCCAACATAGTGAAGGCTGTCAGCATAGCGAAGGCTACCAACATAGTGAAGGCTGTCAACATAGTGAAGGCAGCCAACATAGTGAAGGCAGCCATAATAGTGAAGGCAGCCAACATAGTGAAGGCTGTCAACATAGTGAAGGCTGCCAACATAGTGAAGGCTGTCAACATAGTGAAGGCTGTCAACATAGTGAAGGCTGCCAACATAGTGAAGGCTGTCAACATAGTGAAGGCTGCCAGCATAGCGAAGGCAGCCAACATAGTGAAGGCAGCCAACATAGTGAAGGCTGCCAACATAGTGAAGGCTGCCAACATAGTGAAGGCAGCCACCATAGTGAAAGCTGCCAACATAGTGAAGGCTGCCAACATAGTGAAGGCTGCCAACATAGTGAAGGCAGCCAACATAGTGAAGGCTGCCAACATAGTGAAGGCTGCCAACATAGTGAAGGCAGCCAACATAGTGAAGGCAGCCAACATAGTGAAGGCAGCCAACATAGTGAAGGCAGCCAACATAGTGAAGGCTGCCAGCATAGCAAAGGCTGCCAACATAGTGAAGGCTGTCAACATAGTGAAGGCAGACAACATAGTGAAGGCAGCCAACGTAGTGAAGGCAGCCAACGTAGTGAAGGCTGCCAACATAGTGAAGGCAGCCAACATAGTGAAGGCTGCCAACATAGTGAAGGCTGTCAACATAGTGAAGGCAGCCAACATAGTGAAGGCTGCCAACATAGTGAAGGCTGTCAACATAGTGAAGGCTGCCAACATAGTGATGGCTGCCAACATAGTGAAGACAGCCAACGTAGTGAAGGCAGCCAACATAGTGAAGGCTGCCAACATAGTGAAAGCAGCCAACATAGTGAAGGCTGCCAACATAGTGAAGACTGAAAAACATAGTGAAGGCAGCCAACATAGTGAAGGCTGCCAACATAGTGAAGGCTGCCAACATAGTGAAGGCAGCCAACATAGTGAAGGCTGCCAACATAGTGAAGGCTGCCAACATAGTGAAGGCAGCCAACATAGTGAAGACTGCCAACATAGTGAAGGCTGCCAACATAGTGAAGGCTGCCAACATAGTGAAGGCAGCCAACATAGTGAAGGCTGTCAACATAGTGAAGGCTGCCAACATAGTGAAGGCAGCCAACATAGTGAAGGCTGTCAACATAGTGAAGGCAGCCAACATAGTGAAGGCTGTCAACATAGTGAAGGCTGTCAACATAGTGAAGGGTGCAAACATAGTGAAGGCTGTCAACATAGTGAAGGCAGCCAACACAGTGAAGGCTGCCAACATAGTGAAGGCTGCCAACATAGTGAAGGCTGCCAACATAGTGAAGGCTGCCAACATGGTGACTTGTCTCTCTCTAACAAGTTTCCTACCAAATTTACATGCAAATAGCGTAATGAAGACTGAAGGAATATTGTAAGCCGGGTAATAACTATATAATGTGTGTGTATGTCTCCTTGTTGCTGTGTCCCCTTGTTGCTGTGTCCCCTTGTTGCTGTGTCCCCTTGTTGCTGTGTCTCCTTGTTGCTGTCTCCCCTTGTTGCTGTGTCCCCTTGTTACTGTGTCCCCTTGTTGTTATGTCACTTTTTGCTGTGTCCCCTTGTTGCTGTGTCCCCTTGTTGCTGTGTCCTCTTGTTGCTGTGTCTCCTTGTTGCTGTGTCCCCTTGTTGCTGTGTCCCCTTTTTGCTGTGTCCCCTTGTTACTGTGTCCCTTTGTTACTGTGTCCCCTTGTTGTTGTGTCCCTTTTTGCTGTGTCCCCTTGTTACTGTGTCCCCTTGTTGTTATGTCACTTTTTGCTGTGTCCCCTTGTTGCTCTGTCCCCTTGTTGCTGTGTCCCCTTGTTGCTGTGTCCCCTTGTTGCTGTGTCCCCTTGTTGCTGTGTCCCCTTGTTGCTGTGTCCCCTTGCTACTGTGTCCCTTTGTTACTGTGTCCTCTTGCTGTTGTGTCCCTTTTTGCTGTGTCCCCTTGTTACTGTGTCCCCTTGTTGTTATGTCACTTTTTGCTGTGTCCCCTTGTTGCTGTGTCCCTTTGTTGCTGTGTCCCCTTGTTGCTGTGTCCCCTTGTTGCTGTGTCCCCTTGTTGCTGTGTCCCCTTGTTGCTGTGTCCCCTTGTTGCTGTGTCCCCTTGTTGCTGTGTCCCTTTGTTGCTGTGTCCCATTGTTGCTGTGTCCCCTTGTTGCTGTGTCCCCTTGTTGCTGTGTCCCCTTGTTGCTGTGTCCCCTTGTTGCTGTGTCCCCTTGTTACTGTGTCCCCTTGTTGTTGTGTCCCTTTTTGCTGTGTCCCCTTGTTGCTGTGTCCCCTTGTTGCTGTGTCCCCTTGTTGCTGTGTCCCCTTGTTGTTGTGTCCCCTTGTTACTGTGTCTCCTTGTTGCTGTGTCCCCTTGTTGCTGTGTCCCCTTCTGGCTGTGTCCCCTTGTTGATGTGTCCCCTTGTTTTTGTGTCCCCTTGTTGCTGTGTCCCATTGTTGCTGTGACCCCTTGTTACTGTGTCCTCTTGTTACTATGCCCCCTTGTTGCTGTGTCCCCTTGTTACTGTGTCCCCTTGTTGCTGTGTCCCCTTGTTGCTGTGTCCCCTTGTTGCTGTGTCCCCTTGTTGCTGTGTCCCCTTGTTACTGTGTCCCCTTCTTGTTGTGCCCCTTTTTGCTGTGTCCCCTTGTTGCTGTGTCCCCTTGTTACTGTGTCCCCTTGTTACTGTGTCCCCTTGTTGCTGTGTCCCTTTTTACTGTGTCCCCTTGTTGCTGTGTCCCCTTGTTACTGTGTCCCCTTGTTACTGTGTCCCCTTGTTACTGTGTCCCCTTGTTTTTGCGTCCCTTTTTGCTGTGTCCCCTTGTTGCTGTGTCCCCTTGTTACTGTGTCCCCTTGTTACTGTGTCCCCTTGTTGCTGTGTCCCCTTGTTGCTGTGTCCCCTTGTTACTGTGTCCCCTTGTTGCTGTGTCCCCTTGTTGCTGTGTCCCCTTGTTGCTGTGTCCCCTTGTTGCTGTGTCCCCTTGTTGCTGTGTCCCCTTGTTGCTGTGTCCCCTTGTTACTGTTTCCCCTTGTTACTGTGTCCCCTTGTTGTTGTGTCCCTTTTTGCTGTGTCCCCTTGTTACTGTGTCCCCTTGTTGTTATGTCACTTTTTGCTGTGTCCCCTTGTTGCTGTGTCCCCTTGTTGCTGTGTCCTCTTGTTGCTGTGTCTCCTTGTTGCTGTGTCCCCTTGTTGCTGTGTCCCCTTTTTGCTGTGTCCCCTTGTTACTGTGTCCCCTTGTTACTGTGTCCCCTTGTTGTTGTGTCCCTTTTTGCTGTGTCCCCTTGTTACTGTGTCCCCTTGTTGTTATGTCACTTTTTGTTGTGTCCCCTTGTTGCTGTGTCCCCTTGTTGCTGTGTCCCCTTGTTGCTGTGTCCCCTTGTTGCTGTGTCCCCTTGTTGCTGTGTCCCCTTGTTGCTGTGTCCCCTTGCTACTGTGTCCCCTTGTTACTGTGTCCCCTTGTTGTTGTGTCCCTTTTTGCTGTGTCCCCTTGTTACTGTGTCCCCTTGTTGTTATGTCACTTTTTGCTGTGTCCCCTTGTTGCTGTGTCCCTTTGTTGCTGTGTCCCCTTGTTGCTGTGTCCCCTTGTTGCTGTGTCCCCTTGTTGCTGTGTCCCGTTGTTGCTGTGTCCCCTTGTTGCTGTGTCCCCTTGTTGCTGTGTCCCTTTGTTGCTGTGTCCCATTGTTGCTGTGTCCCCTTGTTGCTGTGTCCCCTTGTTGCTGTGTCCCCTTGTTGCTGTGTCCCCTTGTTGCTGTGTCCCCTTGTTACTGTGTCCCCTTGTTGTTGTGTCCCTTTTTGCTGTGTCCCCTTGTTGCTGTGTCCCCTTGTTGCTGTTTCCCCTTGTTGCTGTGTCCCTTTTTGCTGTGTCCCCTTGATGCTGTGTCCCCTTGTCGTTCTGTCCCTTTTTGCTGTGTCCCCTTGTTGCTGTGTCCCCTTGTTGCTGTGTCCCCTTGTTGCTGTGTCCCCTTGTTGCTGTGTCCCCTTGTTGCTGTGTCCCCTTGTTGCTGTGTGCCCTTGTTGCTGTGTCCCCTTGTTGCTGTGTCCCCTTGTTGCTGTGTCCCCTTGTTGCTGTGTCCCCTTGTTGCTGTGTCCCCTTGTTGCTGTGTCCCCTTGTTGCTGTGTCCCCTTGTTACTGTGTCCCCTTGTTACTGTGTCCCCTTGTTACTGTGTCCCCTTTTTGCTGTGTCCCCTTGTTACTGTGTCCCCTTGTTACTGTGTCCCCTTGTTGTTATGTCACTTTTTGCTGTGTCCCCTTGTTGCTGTGTCCCCTTGTTGCTGTGTCCCCTTATTGCTGTTTCCCCTTGTTGTTGTGTCCCTTTTTGTTGTGTCCCCTTGTTGCTGTATCCCCTTGTTGCTGTGTCCCTTTTTGCTGTGTCCCCTTGTTGCTGTGTCCCCTTGTTGCTGTTTCCCCTTGTTGCTGTGTCCCTTTTTGCTGTGCCCCCTTGATGCTGTGTCCCCTTGTCGTTCAGTCCCTTTTTGCTGTGTCCCCTTGTTGCTGTGTCCCCTTGTTGCTGTATCCCCTTGTTGCTGTGTCCCCTTGTTGCTGTGTCCCCTTCTTGCTGTGTCCCTTTGTTGCTGTGTCCCCTTGTTGCTGTGTCACCTTGTTGCTGTGTCCCCTTGTTGCTGTGTCCCCTTGTTGCTGTGTCCCCTTGTTGCTGTGTCCCCTTGTTGCTGTGTCCCCTTGTTGCTGTGTCCCCTTGTTGCTGTGTCCCCTTGTTGCTCTGTCCCCTTGTTGCTCTGTCCCCTTGTTGCTGTGTCCCCTTGTTACTGTGCCCCATTGTTTCTGTGTCCCCTTGTTGTTGTGTCCCTTTTTGCTGTGTCCCCTTGTTGCTGTGTCCCCTTGTTGCTGTGTCCCCTTGTGGCTGTGTCCCCTTGTTGCTGTGTCCCCTTGTTACTGTGTCCCCTTGTTACTGTGTCCCCTTGTTGTTGTGTCCCTTTTTGCTGTGTCCCCTTGTTACTGTGTCCCCTTGTTGTTATGTCACTTTTTGCTGTGTCCCCTTGTTGCTGTGTCCCCTTGTTGCTGTGTCCCCTTGTTGCTGTTTCCCCTTGTTGTTGTGTCCCTTTTTGCTGTGTCCCCTTGATGCTGTGTCCCCTTGTCGTTCTGTCCCTTTTTGCTGTGTCCCCTTGTTGCTGTGTCCTCTTGTTGCTGTGTCCCCTTGTTGCTGTGTCCCCTTGTTGCTGTGTCCCCTTGTTGCTGTGTGATGTAGTCCAGCTGGGCTTGTGAGGTCTCTGGGGAGACCTAATTTAACCAATTATATGGTCACACCTTGTTGCTGTGTCCCCTTGTTGCTGTTTCCCCTTGTTGCTGTGTCCCTTTTTGCTGTGCCCCCTTGATGCTGTGTCCCCTTGTCGTTCAGTCCCTTTTTGCTGTGTCCCCTTGTTGCTGTGTCCCCTTGTTGCTGTATCCCCTTGTTGCTGTGTCCCCTTGTTGCTGTGTCCCCTTCTTGCTGTGTCCCTTTGTTGCTGTGTCCCCTTGTTGCTGTGTCACCTTGTTGCTGTGTCCCCTTGTTGCTGTGTCCCCTTGTTGCTGTGTCCCCTTGTTGCTGTGTCCCCTTGTTGCTGTGTCCCCTTGTTGCTGTGTCCCCTTGTTGCTGTGTCCCCTTGTTGCTCTGTCCCCTTGTTGCTCTGTCCCCTTGTTGCTGTGTCCCCTTGTTACTGTGCCCCATTGTTTCTGTGTCCCCTTGTTGTTGTGTCCCTTTTTGCTGTGTCCCCTTGTTGCTGTGTCCCCTTGTTGCTGTGTCCCCTTGTGGCTGTGTCCCCTTGTTGCTGTGTCCCCTTGTTACTGTGTCCCCTTGTTACTGTGTCCCCTTGTTGTTGTGTCCCTTTTTGCTGTGTCCCCTTGTTACTGTGTCCCCTTGTTGTTATGTCACTTTTTGCTGTGTCCCCTTGTTGCTGTGTCCCCTTGTTGCTGTGTCCCCTTATTGCTGTTTCCCCTTGTTGTTGTGTCCCTTTTTGTTGTGTCCCCTTGTTGCTGTATCCCCTTGTTGCTGTGTCCCTTTTTGCTGTGTCCCCTTGTTGCTGTGTCCCCTTGTTGCTGTTTCCCCTTGTTGCTGTGTCCCTTTTTGCTGTGCCCCCTTGATGCTGTGTCCCCTTGTCGTTCAGTCCCTTTTTGCTGTGTCCCCTTGTTGCTGTGTCCCCTTGTTGCTGTATCCCCTTGTTGCTGTGTCCCCTTGTTGCTGTGTCCCCTTCTTGCTGTGTCCCTTTGTTGCTGTGTCCCCTTGTTGCTGTGTCACCTTGTTGCTGTGTCCCCTTGTTGCTGTGTCCCCTTGTTGCTGTGTCCCCTTGTTGCTGTGTCCCCTTGTTGCTGTGTCCCCTTGTTGCTGTGTCCCCTTGTTGCTGTGTCCCCTTGTTGCTCTGTCCCCTTGTTGCTCTGTCCCCTTGTTGCTGTGTCCCCTTGTTACTGTGCCCCATTGTTTCTGTGTCCCCTTGTTGTTGTGTCCCTTTTTGCTGTGTCCCCTTGTTGCTGTGTCCCCTTGTTGCTGTGTCCCCTTGTGGCTGTGTCCCCTTGTTGCTGTGTCCCCTTGTTACTGTGTCCCCTTGTTACTGTGTCCCCTTGTTGTTGTGTCCCTTTTTGCTGTGTCCCCTTGTTACTGTGTCCCCTTGTTGTTATGTCACTTTTTGCTGTGTCCCCTTGTTGCTGTGTCCCCTTGTTGCTGTGTCCCCTTGTTGCTGTTTCCCCTTGTTGTTGTGTCCCTTTTTGCTGTGTCCCCTTGATGCTGTGTCCCCTTGTCGTTCTGTCCCTTTTTGCTGTGTCCCCTTGTTGCTGTGTCCTCTTGTTGCTGTGTCCCCTTGTTGCTGTGTCCCCTTGTTGCTGTGTCCCCTTGTTGCTGTGTGATGTAGTCCAGCTGGGCTTGTGAGGTCTCTGGGGAGACCTAATTTAACCAATTATATGGTCACACCTTGCCTTGGCAAACGTCTGTAGCCACGCCCACGTCTGAGGTCTTTTGTTCTTGACGCCTCAGACCTAGGCGTCAGGTCGTACACGTGGTTGTGGAGGGTGCTTGGACCACCATAAAAGCCCAAGGAAGAGCTGAGTAGGGAGATTCGAGCGGAGCTGCTGCTGGGGTGCAGAGCTCCTGAGCAGAGATTCGAGCGGAGCTGCTGCTGGGGTGCAGAGCTCCTGAGCAGAGATTCGAGCGGAGCTGCTGCTGGGGTGCAGGGCTCGGGAGAAGGCTACTGAAGTCTCTGGAGGAGACTGTTGGAGGCAGTGGGCAGAGTACTGGCTTGGCGCAGTACTCGTGCTGTGTAGGTCTTGGGACCTGTGGCTTAGTTCCTGTGATGAACTGCCCTCTGAACTACATTGTAAGTTATATTCTGTTTCGCCAAGCTAATTGTATTCCCTGTTTCACTGCTTATATGTACCATCCCATTTATCTAAACCCCAATGTACTCCTGTTCCCAAATATATTATTGTACAAGGACTTAATAATAAACTGTGTTTGAGTAGAATAGTAATATTCACTGTCCCCGTTATTAGCTATTCCTATTTCTCATATTTTATTATGTTTATATGAGTGAAGAATGGGCGAGGCATATGTTAGTGAGTATTGTAGAGTTAATGAGAGTGTCGTGGTGGTCACCACTGACCTGTCATTACCTACCTACCTCTGCTAATCATCTCACTTCTACCACCTCGCCTGCCTCTCCCCTGCCTACATAATCCCTTACTCCCATATCCCCCACTTATATCCTATTCTTTCATTACCCCCCTACATGCCAGCTGTGTCCCCTTGTTGCTGTGTCCCCTTGTTGTTGTGTCCCCTTGTTGCTGTGTCCCCTTGTTGCTGTGTCCCCTTGTTGCTGTGTCCCCTTGTTGCTGTGTCCCCTTGTTGTTGTGTCCCCTTGTTGCTGTGTCCCCTTGTTGCTGTGTCCCCTTGTTGCAGTGTCCCCTTGTTGCTGTGTCCCCTTGTTGCTGTGTCCCCTTGTTGCTGTGTCCCCTTGTTGCAGTGTCCCCTTGTTGCTGTGTCCCCTTGTTGCTGTGTCCCCTTGTTGCAGTGTCCCCTTGTTGCTGTGTCCCCTTGTTGCTGTGTCCCCTTGTTGCTGTGTCCCCTTGTTGCAGTGTCCCCTTGTTGCTGTGTCCCCTTGTTGCTGTGTCCCCTTGTTGCTGTGTCCCCTTGTTGCAGTGTCCCCTTGTTGCTGTGTCCCCTTGTTGCTGTGTCCCCTTGTTGTTGTGTCCCCTTGTTGCTGTGTCCCCTTGTTGTTGTGTCCCCTTGTTGCTGTGTCCCCTTGTTGTTGTGTCCCCTTGTTGCTGTGTCCCCTTGTTGTTGTGTCTCCTTGTTGTTGTGTCCCCTTGTTGTTGTGTCCCCTTGTTGCTGTGTCCCCTTGTTGTTGTGTCTCCTTGTTGCTGTGTCCCCTTGTTGCTGTGTCCCCTTGTTGTTGTGTCTCCTTGTTGTTGTGTCTCCTTGTTGCTGTGTGTGTTTGACAGTCATAATGATTTGGTTAGAAGTGTTCTGTTTGTTAGGTTTAAAGTCTATCTACTACACGAGGGTCATTAAGGTTGGTTGGTTAATGGGGTTTAAAGTCTATCTACTACACGAGGGTCATTAAGGTTGGTTGGTTAATGGGGTTTAAAGTCTATCTACTACACGAGGGTCATTAAGGTTGGTTGGTTAATGGGGTTTAAAGTCTATCTACTACACGAGGGTCATTAAGGTTGGTTGGTTAATGGGGTTTAAAGTCTATCTACTACACGAGGGTCATTAAGGTGGGTTGGTTAATGGGGTTTAAAGTCTATCTACTACACGAGGGTCATTAAGGTTGGTTGGTTAATGGGGTTTAAAGTCTATCTACTACACAAGGGTCATTAAGGTTGGTTGGTTAATGGGGTTTAAAGTCTATCTACTACACGAGGGTCATTAAGGTTGGTTGGTTAATGGGATTTAAAGTCTATCTACTACACGAGGGTCATTAAGGTTGGTTGGTTAATGGGGTTTAAAGTCTATCTACTACACGAGGGTCATTAAGGTTGGTTGGTTAATGGGGTTTAAAGTCTATCTACTACACGAGGGTCATTAAGGTTGGTTGGTTAATGGGGTTTAAAGTCTATCTACTACACGAGGGTCATTAAGGTTGGTTGGTTAATGGGGTTTAAAGTCTATCTACTACACGAGGGTCATTAAGGTGGGTTGGTTAATGGGGTTTAAAGTCTATCTACTACACGAGGGTCATTAAGGTTGGTTGGTTAATGGGGTTTAAAGTCTATCTACTACACAAGGGTCATTAAGGTTGGTTGGTTAATGGGGTTTAAAGTCTATCTACTACACGAGGGTCATTAAGGTTGGTTGGTTAATGGGGTTTAAAGTCTATCTACTACACGAGGGTCATTAAGGTTGGTTGGTTAATGGGGTTTAAAGTCTATCTACTACACGAGGGTCATTAAGGTTGGTTGGTTAATGGGGTTTAAAGTCTATCTACTACACGAGGGTCATTAAGGTTGGTTGGTTAATGGGGTTTAAAGTCTATCTACTACACGAGGGTCATTAAGGTTGGTTGGTTAATGGGGTTTAAAGTCTATCTACTACACGAGGGTCATTAAGGTTGGTTGGTTAATGGGGTTTAAAGTCTATCTGCTACACGAGGGTCATTAAGGTTGGTTGGTTAATGGGGTTTAAAGTCTATCTACTACACAAGGGTAATTAAGGTTGGTTGGTTAATGGGGTTTAAAGTCTATCTACTACACGAGGGTCATTAAGGTTGGTTGGTTAATGGGGTTTAAAGTCTATCTACTACACGAGGGTCATTAAGGTTGGTTGGTTAATGGGGTTTAAAGTCTATCTACTACACGAGGGTCATTAAGGTTGGTTGGTTAATGGGGTTTAAAGTCTATCTACTACACGAGGGTCATTAAGGTTGGTTGGTTAATGGGGTTTAAAGTCTATCTACTACACGAGGGTCATTAAGGTTGGTTGGTTAATGGGGTTTAAAGTCTATCTACTACACAAGGGTCATTAAGGTTGGTTGGTTAATGGGGTTTAAAGTCTATCTACTACACAAGGGTCATTAAGGTTGGTTGGTTAATGGGGTTTAAAGTCTATCTACTACACGAGGGTCATTAAGGTTGGTTGGTTAATGGGGTTTAAAGTCTATCTACTACACGAGGGTCATTAAGGTGGGTTGGTTAATGGGGTTTAAAGTCTATCTACTACACGAGGGTCATTAAGGTTGGTTGGTTAATGGGGTTTAAAGTCTATCTACTACACGAGGGTCATTAAGGTTGGTTGGTTAATGGGGTTTAAAGTCTATCTACTACACGAGGGTCATTAAGGTTGGTTGGTTAATGGGGTTTAAAGTCTATCTACTACACAAGGGTCATTAAGGTTGGTTGGTTAATGGGGTTTAAAGTCTATCTACTACACGAGGGTCATTAAGGTTGGTTGGTTAATGGGGTTTAAAGTCTATCTACTACACGAGGGTCATTAATGTTGGTTGGTTAATGGGGTTTAAAGTCTATCTACTACACGAGGGTCATTAAGGTTGGTTGGTTAATGGGGTTTAAAGTCTATCTACTACACGAGGGTCATTAAGGTTGGTTGGTTAATGGGGTTTAAAGTCTATCTACTACACGAGGGTCATTAAGGGTCATCCTGCCCAGGAACTACCACCATCCTCCCTAGGAACTACCACCATCCTCCCCAGGAACTACCACCATCCTCCCCAGGAACAACCACCACCCTCCCCAGGATGCCCCACCATCCTCCCCAGAAACTACCACCATCCTTCCCAGGAACTACCACCATCCTCTCCAGGAATTACCACCATCCTCCCCGGGAACTACCACCATCCTCTCCAGGAACTACCACCATCCTCCCCAGGATGCCCCACCGTCCTCCCCAGGATGCCCCACCATCCTCCCCAGGATGCCCCACCATCCTCTCCAGGAACTACCACCATCCTCTCCAGGAACTACCACCATCCTCTCCAGGAACTACCACCATCCTCCCCGGGAACTACCACCATCCTCCCCAGGAACTTCCACCATCCTCCCCAGAAACTACCACCCTCCCCCCCAGAAACTACCACCATCCTCCCCAGGAACTACCACCATCCTCCCCAGGAACTTCCACCATCCTCCCCAGAAACTACCACCCTCCCCCCCAGAAACTACCACCATCCTCCCCAGGAACTAGCACCATCCTCCCCAGGATGCCCCACCATCCTCCCCAGAAACTACCACCCTCCCCCCCAGAAACTACCACCATCCTCCCCAGGAACTACCACCATCCTCCCCAGGAACTACCACCATCCTCCCCAGAAACTACCACCATCCTCCCCAGGAACTACCACCATCCTCCCCAGAAACTACCACCATCCTCCCCAGGAACTACCACCATCGTCCCCAGAAACTACCACCATCCTCCCCAGGAACTACCACCATCCTCCCCAGGAACTACCACCATCCTCCCCAGAAACTACCACCATCCTCCCCAGGAACTACCACCATCCTCCCCAGAAACTACCACCATCCTCCCCAGGAACTACCACCATCGTCCCCAGAAACTACCACCATCCTCCCCAGGAACTACCACCATCCTCCCCAGGAACTACCACCATCCTCCCCAGAAACTACCACCATCCTCCCCAGGAACTACCACCATCCTCCCCAGAAACTACCACCATCCTCCCCAGGAACTACCACCATCGTCCCCAGAAACTACCACCATCCTCCCCAGGAACTACCACCATCCTCCCCAGGAACTACCACCATCCTCCCCAGGATGGCCCATCCTCCCCAGGATGCCCCACCATCCTCCCCAGAAACTACCACCCTCCCCCCCAGAAACTACCACAATCCTCCCCAGGAACTACCACCATCCTCCACAGGAACTACCACCATCCTCCCCAGGAACTACCACCATCCTCCCCAGGAACTACCACCATCCTCCCCAGGAACTACCACCATCGTCCCCAGAAACTACCACCATCCTCCCCAGGAACTACCACCATCCTTCCCAGAAACTACCACCATCCTCCCCAGGAACTACCACCATCCTCCCCAGAAACTACCACCATCCTCCCCAGGAACTACCACCATCGTCCCCAGAAACTACCACCATCCTCCCCAGGAACTACCACCATCCTCCCCAGGAACTACCACCATCCTCCCCAGGAACTACCACCACCCTCCCCAGGAACTACCACCACCCTCCCCAGGATGCCCCACCACCCTCCCCTGGATGGCCCACCCTGGGGGTACCTACACTAGGGATGTTAGAGCAGGCTGGCACCAGCCTCAGTATGAAGGAGAGTGTGGTGGGGAGAACACTGACGATATTACTCCCTCACCTCTGAACAATACAGTGATCAATACCCCCAGTGTAACTCCCCCAGTGTGACTCCCCAGTGGATCAGAGCCAGTGTAAGCCCTCCCCAGTGGTTAATACCCCCCAGTATTATCATTAATCTCCCTCAGGGGTGTAAATAACGAATATTTCACCTGTTGAATACGCGTCCAGAGTGGAATATTCGCTAGGAATATCGATTTTCTGGTATTACCTCGATATTCCCTCATTTATTATCATCATTATCATCATTATCGTCATTATCATCATTCCCGGGGAAGCGATAAACCCGTAAGGGGAGGTTTTTCTAAGAGCGCCTCGGAGGCAGGAAAAACTGGGAGTCAAATCTGGTATGATCAGAGGAACGGGAGGATTCAGCTCCGTTGCATCGGATCAAGAGCTCTTCTCTTGAAGGGTCAAGGTTGCTCCGGTTCCTTGGATCAAGAGCCCAGGGACGGCACGTGGGTAATGAAAGCAATTAGTTTAAAATTCAATGTATACACATTGAGAGATGTATACACACTCCTGTGTATATACATTGAGAGGTGTATATATATATATATATATATATATATATATATATATATATATATATATATATATATATATATATATATATATATATATATATATATATATATATATATATATATATATATATATATATATATATATATATATATATATATCTTTCGGAATATATACACATTCTCTGTGAAAATACAAACGCTTCTGTTTGTATACTGAGAGATACACACCTGTTTGTGTATATAATTGCATATATACACACATCAGTATTTATATACTGAGATATATATACCTTGGTATTCATACACTGGTATATACACACCTCTGTATATATACACTGAGATATACGCACCTCTCTGTATATATACGCTGAGATATACACACCTCTCTGTATATATACGCTGAGATATACACACCTCTCTGTATATATACGCTGAGATATACACACCTCTCTGTATATATACGCTGAGATATACACACCTCTCTGTATATATACGCTGAGATATACACACCTCTCTGTATATATACACTGAGATATACACACCTCTCTGTATATATACACTGAGATATACACACCTCTCTGTATATATACACTGAGATATACACACCTCTCTGTATATATACACTGAGATATACACACCTCTCTGTATATATACACTGAGATATACACACCTCTCTGTATATATACACTGAGATATACACACCTCTCTGTATATATACACTGAGATATACACACCTCTCTGTATATATACACTGAGATATACACACCTCTCTGTATATATACACTGAGATATACACACCTCTCTGTATATATACACTGAGATATACACACCTCTCTGTATATATACACTGAGATATACACACCTCTCTGTATATATACACTGAGATATACACACCTCTCTGTATATATACACTGAGATATACACACCTCTCTGTATATATACACTGAGATATACACACCTCTCTGTATATATACGCTGAGATATGCACACCTCTCTGTATATATACGCTGAGATATACACACCTCTCTGTATATATACACTGAGATATACACACCTCTCTGTATATATACGCTGAGATATACACACCTCTCTGTATATATACACTGAGATATACACACCTCTCTGTATATATACACTGAGATATACACACCTCTCTGTATATATACACTGAGATATACACACCTCTCTGTATATATACACTGAGATATACACACCTCTCTGTATATATACACTGAGATATACACACCTCTCTGTATATATACACTGAGATATACACACCTCTCTGTATATATACACTGAGATATACACACCTCTCTGTATATATACGCTGAGATATACACACCTCTCTGTATATATACACTGAGATATACACACCTCTCTGTATATATACACTGAGATATACACACCTCTCTGTATATATACACTGAGATATACACACCTCGCTGTATATATACACTGAGATATACAGACCTCTCTGTATATATACGCTGAGATATACACACCTCTCTGTATATATACACTGAGATATACACACCTCTCTGTATATATACACTGAGATATACACACCTCTCTGTATATATACACTGAGATATACACACCTCTCTGTATATATACACTGAGATATACACACCTCTCTGTATATATACACTGAGATATACACACCTCTCTGTATATATACACTGAGATATACACACCTCTCTGTATATATACACTGAGATATACACACCTCTCTGTATATATACACTGAGATATACACACCTCTCTGTATATATACGCTGAGATATACACACCTCTCTGTATATATACACTGAGATATACACACCTCTCTGTATATATATGCTGAGATATACACACCTCTCTGTATATATACACTGAGATATACACACCTCTCTGTATATATACACTGAGATATACACACCTCTCTGTATATATACACTGAGATATACACACCTCTCTGTATATATACACTGAGATATACACACCTCTCTGTATATATACGCTGAGATATACACACCTCTCTGTATATATACACTGAGATATACACACCTCTCTGTATATATACACTGAGATATACACACCTCTCTGTATATATACACTGAGATATACACACCTCTCTGTATATATACACTGAGATATACACACCTCTCTGTATATATACGCTGAGATATACACACCTCTCTGTATATATACACTGAGATATACACACCTCTCTGTATATATACACTGAGATATACACACCTCTCTGTATATATACACTGAGATATACACACCTCTCTGTATATATACACTGAGATATACACACCTCTCTGTATATATACACTGAGATATACACACCTCTCTGTATATATACACTGAGATATACACACCTCTCTGTATATATACACTGAGATATACACACCTCTCTGTATATATACACTGAGATATACACACCTCTCTGTATATATACACTGAGATATACACACCTCTCTGTATATATACACTGAGATATACACACCTCTCTGTATATATACACTGAGATATACACACCTCTCTGTATATATACACTGAGATATACACACCTCTCTGTATATATACACTGAGATATACACACCTCTCTGTATATATACACTGAGATATACACACCTCTCTGTATATATACACTGAGATATACACACCTCTCTGTATATATACGCTGAGATATGCACACCTCTCTGTATATATACGCTGAGATATACACACCTCTCTGTATATATACACTGAGATATACACACCTCTCTGTATATATACGCTGAGATATACACACCTCTCTGTATATATACACTGAGATATACACACCTCTCTGTATATATACACTGAGATATACACACCTCTCTGTATATATACACTGAGATATACACACCTCTCTGTATATATACACTGAGATATACACACCTCTCTGTATATATACACTGAGATATACACACCTCTCTGTATATATACGCTGAGATATACACACCTCTCTGTATATATACACTGAGATATACACACCTCTCTGTATATATATGCTGAGATATACACACCTCTCTGTATATATACACTGAGATATACACACCTCTCTGTATATATACACTGAGATATACACACCTCTCTGTATATATACACTGAGATATACACACCTCTCTGTATATATACACTGAGATATACGCACCTCTCTGTATATATACACTGAGATATACACACCTCTCTGTATATATACACTGAGATATACACACCTCTCTGTATATATACACTGAGATATACACACCTCTCTGTATATATACACTGAGATATACACACCTCTCTGTATATATACGCTGAGATATACACACCTCTCTGTATATATACACTGAGATATACACACCTCTCTGTATATATATGCTGAGATATACACACCTCTCTGTATATATACACTGAGATATACACACCTCTCTGTATATATACACTGAGATATACACACCTCTCTGTATATATACACATTCCCGTCAATGTTTACACTATGAGGTAATACACTGACAACATACACCTCTCGTTGAATATATACAGATATACACATCAGTATACATACACCTGAAAGCTTGGTCCCAGACCAGACCTCCTTGTTGAACAAGGCCTGATCAACCAGGCTATTGCTGCTGGCCACATGCAGTCCAGAGGTGAGATCCTCTGATATTATCTCAGTTATATAATGATTTGCACTAACAATTATTATTATTATTATTATCATAATTATTATTATTATTATTATTATTATCATAATTATTATTATTAATATTATTGTTATTATTATTATTATTATTATTATTATTATTATTATTATTATTATTATTATTATTATTATTATTATTATTATTATTATTATTATCGGTGTTGTTGTTGTTAGTCGTCGTCTCTTCTTCTCGTTCTTCTTGTTCTTCTTCTTGTTCTTCTTGTTCTTCTTGTTCTTCTTGTTTTTCTTGTTCGTCTTCTTGTTATTCTTCTTGTTATTCTTCTTGTTCTTCTTCTTGTTCTTGTTCTTCTTGTTCTTCTTGTTCGTCTTCTTGTTATTCTTCTTGTTCTTCTTCTTGTTCTTCTTCTTGTTTTTCTTGTTCGTCTTCTTGTTATTCTTCTTGTTCTTCTTCTTGTTCTTCTTCTTGTTCTTCTTGTTCTTCTTCTTGTTCTTCTTGTTTTTCTTGTTCGTCTTCTTGTTATTCTTCTTGTTATTCTTCTTGTTCTTCTTCTTGTTCTTCTTGTTCTTCTTCTTGTTCTTCTTGTTCTTCTTCTTGTTCTTCTTGTTCATCTTGTTCTTGTTCTTGTTCTTGTTCTTCTTGATCTTCTTCTTGTTCTTCTTCTTGTTCTTCTTCTTGTTCATCTTGTTCTTCTTCTTGTTCTTGTTCTTGTTCTTCTTCTTGTTCTTCTTCTTCTTCTTCTTCTTCTTCTTCTTCTTCTTCTTCTTCTTCTTCTTCTTCGTCTTCTTGTTGTTGTTCTTGTTTTTCTTGAACTTCTTCTTGTTCTTCTTCTTGTTCTTCTTCTTGTTCTTGTTCTTCTTCTTGTTCTTCTTCTTGTTCTTCTTGTTCTTCTTCTTGTTCTTCTTGTTCGTCTTCTTGTTATTCTTCTTGTTCTTCTTGTTCTTCTTCTTGTTCTTCTTGTTCTTCTTCTTGTTCTTCTTGTTCATCTTGTTCTTCTTCTTGTTCTTGTTCTTGTTCTTCTTGTTCGTCTTCTTGTTATTCTTCTTGTTCTTCTTCTTGTTCTTCTTCTTCTTGTTCATCTTGTTCATCTTGTTCTTCTTCTTGTTCTTGTTCTTCTTGTTCGTCTTCTTGTTATTCTTCTTGTTCTTCTTCTTGTTCTTCTTCTTGTTCTTCTTGTTCTTGTTCTTCTTGTTCTTCTTCTTGTTCTTCTTGTTCTTGTTGTTGTTGTTGTTGTTGTTGTTCTTCTTCTTCTTCTTCTTCGTCTTCTTCTTCGTCTTCTTCTTCTTCTTCTTCTTCTTCGTCTTCTTCTTCTTCTTCTTCGTCTTCTTCTTCTTCTTCTTCTTCTTCTTCTTCTTCTTCTTCTTCTTCTTCTTCTTCGTCTTCTTCTTCTTCTTCTTCTTCTTCTTCTTCTTCTTCTTCTTCTTCTTCTTCTTCTTCTTCTTCTTCTTCTTCGTCTTCTTCTTCTTCTTCTTCTTCTTCTTCTTCTTCTTCTTCTTCTTCTTCTTCTTCTTCTTCTTCTTCTTCTTCTTCTTCTTCTTCTTCTTCTTCTTCTTGTTCATCTTGAACATCTTCTTCTTCTTCTTCTTCTTGTTCTTCTTGTTCTTCCTCTTGTTCTTCTTCTTGTTCTTTTTCTTGTTGTTGTTGTTGTTGTTGTTGTTGTTGTTGTTGTTTTTGTTGTTGTTGTTGTTGTTGTTGTTGTTGTTGTTGTTGTTGTTGTTGTTGTTGTTGTTCTTCTTCTTCTTCTTCTTCTTCTTCTTCTTCTTCTTCTTCTTCTTCTTCTTCTTCTTCTTCTTCTTCTTCTTCCTCTTGTTCTTGTTCTTCTTGTTCTTCTTGTTCTTCTTCTTGTTCTTCTTGTTCTTCTTGTTCTTTTTCTTGTTCTTCTTGTTCTTCGTCTTGTTCTTCTTCTTGTTCTTCTTGTTCTTCTTCTTCTTGTTCTTCTTGATCTTCTTCTTCTTGTTCTTCTTGTTCTTCTTGTTCTTGTTCTTGTTCTTCTTCTTCTTGTTCTTCTTGTTCGTCTTCTTGTTCTTCTTGTTCTTCTTCTTGTTCTTCTTGTTCTTCTTCTTGTTCTTCTTGTTCTTCTTCTTGTTCTTCTTCTTGTTCTTCTTGTTCTTCTTGTTCTTCTTGTTCTTGTTCTTCTTCTTGTTCTTCTTCTTGTTCTTCTTGTTCTTCTTGTTCTTCTTCTCGTTCTTCTTCTTGTTCTTCTTGTTCTTCTTCTTCTTCTTCTTGTTCTTCTTGTTCTTCTTCTTTTTGTTCTTCTTGTTCTTCTTGTTCTTCTTCTCGTTCTTCTTGTTCTTCTTGTTCTTTTTCTTGTTCTTTTTGTTGTTCTTCTTGTTCTTCTTGCTCTTCTTCTTGTTCCTTTTCTTGTTCTTCTTGCTCTTCTTTTCGTTCTTCTTCTTGTTCTTCTTGTTCTTTTTGTTCTTTTTGTTCTTCTTCTTGTTCTTCTTCTTGTTCTTTTTCTTGTTCTTCTTGTTCTTCTTGTTCTTGTTCTTGCTCTTCTTCTTGTTCTTCTTCTTGTTCTTTTTCTTGTTCTTCTTCTTGTTCTTCTTGTTTTTCTTCTTGTTTTTCTTCTTGTTCTTCTTCTTGTTCTTCTTGTTCTTCTTGTTCTTCTTCTTGTTCTTCTTGTTTTTCTTCTTGTTCTTCTTATTGTTCTTCTTCTTGTTCTTCTTCTTGTTTTTCTTCTTGTTCTTCTTCTTGTTCTTCTTCTTGTTTTTCTTCTTGTTCTTCTTGTTCTTCTTCTTGAAGAATAAAAGGAACATAGAAGAATAAAACTTGTGACGATATTTCGATGCAACACGAACCATTATCTAGACACGAAAGAACACGAAGACGAGGAAGCAGACTGTACACGAGAGGTGGTGGGGCCAGGACTGGTAGAACGAGAGGTGGCGGGGCCAGGACTGGTAGAACGAGAGGTGGTGGGGCCAGGACTGGTAGAACGAGAGGTGGCGGGGCCAGGACTGGTAGAACGAGAGGTGGTGGGGCCAGGACTGGTAGAACGAGAGGTGGTGGGGCCAGGACTGGTAGAACGAGAGGTGGTGGGGCCAGGACTGGTAGAACGAGAGGTGGTGGGGCCAGGACTGGTAGAACGAGAGGTGGTGGGGCCAGGACTGGTAGAACGAGAGGTGGTGGGGCCAGGACTGGTAGAACGAGAGGTGGTGGGGCCAGGACTGGTAGAACGAGAGGTGGTGGGGCCAGGACTGGTAGAACGAGAGGTGGTGGGGCCAGGACTGGTAGAACGAGAGGTGATGGGGCCAGGACTGGTAGAACGAGAGGTGGTGGGGCCAGGACTGGTAGAACGAGAGGTGGCGGGGCCAGGGCTGGTAGAACGAGAGGTGGTGGGGCCAGGACTGGTAGAACGAGAGGTGGCGGGGCCAGGACTGGTAGAACGAGAGGTGGTGGGGCCAGGACTGGTAGAACGAGAGGTGGCGGGGCCAGGACTGGTAGAACGAGAGGTGGTGGGGCCAGGACTGGTAGAACGAGAGGTGGTGGGGCCAGGACTGGTAGAACGAGAGGTGGTGGGGCCAGGACTGGTAGAACGAGAGGTGGTGGGGCCAGGACTGGTAGAACGAGAGGTGGTGGGGCCAGGACTGGTAGAACGAGAGGTGGTGGGGCCAGGACTGGTAGAACGAGAGGTGGTGGGGCCAGGACTGGTAGAACGAGAGGTGGTGGGGCCAGGACTGGTAGAACGAGAGGTGGTGGGGCCAGGACTGGTAGAACGAGAGGTGGTGGGGCCAGGACTGGTAGAACGAGAGGTGGTGGGGCCAGGACTGGTAGAACGAGAGGTGGTGGGGCCAGGACTGGTAGAACGAGAGGTGGTGGGGCCAGGACTGGTAGAACGAGAGGTGGTGGGGCCAGGACTGGTAGAACGAGAGGTGGTGGGGCCAGGACTGGTAGAACGAGAGGTGGTGGGGCCAGGACTGGTAGAACGAGAGGTGGTGGGGCCAGGACTGGTAGAACGAGAGGTGGTGGGGCCAGGACTGGTAGAACGAGAGGTGGCGGGGCCAGGACTGGTAGAACGAGAGGTGGTGGGGCCAGGACTGGTAGAACGAGAGGTGGTGGGGCCAGGACTGGTAGAACGAGAGGTGGTGGGGCCAGGACTGGTAGAACGAGAGGTGGCGGGGCCAGGACTGGTAGAACGAGAGGTGGTGGGGCCAGGACTGGTAGAACGAGAGGTGGTGGGGCCAGGACTGGTAGAACGAGAGGTGGTGGGGCCAGGACTGGTAGAACGAGAGGTGGTGGGGCCAGGACTGGTAGAACGAGAGGTGGTGGGGCCAGGACTGGTAGAACGAGAGGTGGTGGGGCCAGGACTGGTAGAACGAGAGGTGGTGGGGCCAGGACTGGTAGAACGAGAGGTGGTGGGGCCAGGACTGGTAGAACGAGAGGTGGTGGGGCCAGGACTGGTAGAACGAGAGGTGGTGGGGCCAGGACTGGTAGAACGAGAGGTGGCGGGGCCAGGACTGGTAGAACGAGAGGTGGTGGGGCCAGGACTGGTAGAACGAGAGGTGGTGGGGCCAGGACTGGTAGAACGAGAGGTGGTGGGGCCAGGACTGGTAGAACGAGAGGTGGCGGGGCCAGGACTGGTAGAACGAGAGGTGGTGGGGCCAGGACTGGTAGAACGAGAGGTGGTGGGGCCAGGACTGGTAGAACGAGAGGTGGTGGGGCCAGGACTGGTAGAACGAGAGGTGGCGGGGCCAGGACTGGTAGAACGAGAGGTGGTGGGGCCAGGACTGGTAGAACGAGAGGTGGTGGGGCCAGGACTGGTAGAACGAGAGGTGGTGGGGCCAGGACTGGTAGAACGAGAGGTGGTGGGGCCAGGACTGGTAGAACGAGAGGTGGTGGGGCCAGGACTGGTAGAACGAGAGGTGGTGGGGCCAGGACTGGTAGAACGAGAGGTGGTGGGGCCAGGACTGGTAGAACGAGAGGTGGTGGGGCCAGGACTGGTAGAACGAGAGGTGGTGGGGCCAGGACTGGTAGAACGAGAGGTGGTGGGGCCAGGACTGGTAGAACGAGAGGTGGTGGGGCCAGGACTGGTAGAACGAGAGGTGGTGGGGCCAGGACTGGTAGAACGAGAGGTGGTGGGGCCAGGACTGGTAGAACGAGAGGTGGTGGGGCCAGGACTGGTAGAACGAGAGGTGGTGGGGCCAGGACTGGTAGAACGAGAGGTGGTGGGGCCAGGACTGGTAGAACGAGAGGTGGCAGGGCCAGGACTGGTAGAACGAGAGGTGGTGGGGCCAGGACTGGTAGAACGAGAGGTGGTGGGGCCAGGACTGGTAGAACGAGAGGTGGTGGGGCCAGGACTGGTAGAACGAGAGGTGGCGGGGCCAGGACTGGTAGAACGAGAGGTGGTGGGGCCAGGACTGGTAGAACGAGAGGTGGTGGGGCCAGGACTGGTAGAACGAGAGGTGGTGGGGCCAGGACTGGTAGAACGAGAGGTGGCGGGGCCAGGACTGGTAGAACGAGAGGTGGTGGGGCCAGGACTGGTAGAACGAGAGGTGGTGGGGCCAGGACTGGTAGAACGAGAGGTGGTGGGGCCAGGACTGGTAGAACGAGAGGTGGTGGGGCCAGGACTGGTAGAACGAGAGGTGGTGGGGCCAGGACTGGTAGAACGAGAGGTGGTGGGGCCAGGACTGGTAGAACGAGAGGTGGTGGGGCCAGGACTGGTAGAACGAGAGGTGGTGGGGCCAGGACTGGTAGAACGAGAGGTGATGGGGCCAGGACTGGTAGAACGAGAGGTGGTGGGGCCAGGACTGGTAGAACGAGAGGTGGCGGGGCCAGGGCTGGTAGAACGAGAGGTGGTGGGGCCAGGACTGGTAGAACGAGAGGTGGCGGGGCCAGGACTGGTAGAACGAGAGGTGGTGGGGCCAGGACTGGTAGAACGAGAGGTGGCGGGGCCAGGACTGGTAGAACGAGAGGTGGTGGGGCCAGGACTGGTAGAACGAGAGGTGGTGGGGCCAGGACTGGTAGAACGATAGGTGGTGGGGCCAGGACTGGTAGAACGAGAGGTGGTGGGGCCAGGACTGGTAGAACGAGAAGTGGTGGGGCCAGGACTGGTAGAACGAGAGGTGGTGGGGCCAGGACTGGTAGAACGAGAGGTGGTGGGGCCAGGACTGGTAGAACGAGAGGTGGTGGGGCCAGGACTGGTAGAACGAGAGGTGGTGGGGCCAGGACTGGTAGAACGAGAGTTGGTGGGGCCAGGACTGGTAGAACGAGAGGTGGTGGGGCCAGGACTGGTAGAACGAGAGGTGGTGGGGCCAGGACTGGTAGAACGACAGGTGGCGGGGCCAGGACTGGTAGAACGAGAGGAGGGAACAGTATTGTAGTGGTAGTAGTAGTAGTAGTAGTGGTGGTAGTGATAGTAGTATTGGTAGTAGAAAAGTAGTGGAACAGTGGTAGTGGAACAGTGGTAGTGGAACAGTGGTAGTGGAACAGTGGTAGTGGAACAGTGGTAGTGGAAGAGTGGTAGTGGAACAGTGGTAGTGGAACAGTGGTAGTGGAACAGTGGTAGTGGAAGAGTGGTAGTGGAACAGTGGTAGTGGAACAGTGGTAGTGGAACAGTGGTAGTGCTAGTGAAAAAGGGGTCAGAGGGTGGAGACTCAGGAAACAGATAGTACTACTAGTAGTAGTAGTAGTACTAGTAGTAGTAGTAGTGCTAGTAGTAGTAGCAGGAAAGGGTAGTCTAAGAACAAGAGAAAAGAGAGTACTGTGGGAGAGCTCAAGGCCCCATGAGGGTTTGACGAACTCCCACAGGACACAACCCACTTAGGCAGAATCCAGGAAAGTCAAAGATCAGGTCAAGTCTGGAGCATCTGACAATGTAATGGGAAAGGAAGGCGTCTGCAAAGACAAAGCCACGACTAAGATTTATATTAGGAAAGTTGTATAAGTAATGATTCAACAAGTCGGCGTCTGTGAAGGCTAGAAGAAGGGTAGACAGTTTTGGCAGAGGACCAGTCAATAGCATGTCTGTGATCTGTAACATGATGGACCAGTTAATAACATAACTGTGATCACTAACATGACAGAGAAGAACGTTACTGGTGTCCACAAGGCTAAGACTTCTTTTGTGTAAGTAAGTAAGTAAGTAAGTAAGTTTATTCAGGTATACACAAATACAGTTACATAGAATTATCATACATAGCAGCATATGTGTAGAGAACCTGGGATAACACAAAAATGTCAGACACACTGACTTATTTCCATTGTGGTCCTTTTACCTTATTATTATAATATAAAGGTTATAATATTTTCTTATTATTCTATAATGAAGATAACATCTTATTATCATACTAAAAAGACTATCTACTACACGAGGGTCATTAAGACTATCTACTACACGAGGGTCATTAAGACTATCTACTACACGAGGGTCATTAAGACTATCTACTACACGAGGGTCATTAAGACTATCTACTACACGAGGGTCATTAAGACTATCTACTACACGAGGGTAGTTCTTAAAGTCTGTCAGAAAGAGAGTTGCTCGAAATTATTGAAGGGACAAGAGGAGGCAGGAAATGGAGTAGACTCCGGAAGCGTCAGTAGGAAAAGGAGGAGAGAAACGAACTAGATTACTAAGAATTATGAAGAAAAATAATTTTGATGTCTAAGGAACGGAGAGAGTTGTTGAGATTAGGAAGACTGGAGATACAGGGAAGGCAGAAAATAGGAGACTTCACGGGAGTAGAGAGTTTGGTGAGAAGAAAATCCGTTTAGCATGTGAGAATAGGCAGAGTTTATGAAATGGGAAGTGTAGCCAAGACGAGAGAACGAACTGTAAAGAGTGGAATTTCCCGAGTCAACGAACTAAGGGTCACAAATGCGAATGGAGAAATGGGGAGAAATAAGAGAGAGAGAGATAATAACACTTCTTGACAGAGAGAGCATGGTAAGAAAAGTAATAAGTGTACATGATACCGTGCATAGGGTTACGATAGACCGACAAAGAGAAGCAGCAGTAGTAGTAGTAGTAGTAGCAGTAATAGTAGTGGTCACTCTTGTAAGAAGTTATATCAGTTTCAGAGGCTATTTACTCTAAATAGAATATCCAGCAATGCCTACTCATTCCCATCGTTCCTAGATTTCTTCTAACACTGTTCCTCACCTCAAAACTCCACTGACACTACACTAGTAGCGAAGCTTCATCCACTGGTGGCATGTAATCTCCACGTCCTTACCACTTGCTACCCACCTGGAAAGACTTGATATCCCTTCTGTTAGTTTCGTCTCAGTGAGTGCTATCATATCCAGCCCCACCTCTC
>NC_091383.1:1265000-1290000 GCF_038502225.1 Cherax quadricarinatus
CACACACACACACACACACACACACACACACACACACACACACACACACAACACCTTTGTACCAGTATGGTACCACAAGATACAAAGGTCATTGTTCCAAGTTAATAACCAATACTGACGCTCAGTACTCTCTATAACGGCCGAACTTAGTAACAGTCAACGGTAACTTAATAATACTCAACGGTAACTTAATAATACTGAACAGTAACTTAATAATACTCAACAGTAACTTAATAATACTCAACGGTAACTTAATAATACTCAACGGTAACTTAATAATACTCAACAGTAACTTAATAATACTCAACAGTAACTTAATAATACTCAACGGTAATTTAATAATACTCAACGGTAACTTAATAATACTCAACAGTAACTTAATAATACTCAACAGTAACTTAATAATACTCAACAGTAACTTAATAATACTCAACGGTAACTTAATAATACTCAACAGTAACTTAATAATACTCAACAGTAACTTAATAATACTCAATGGTAACTTAATAATACTCAACGGTAACTTAGTAATACTCAACAGTAACTTAATAATACTCAACGGTAACTTAATAATACTCAACAGTAACTTAATAATACTCAACAGTAACTTAATAATACTCAACGGTAACTTAATAATACTCAACGGTAACTTAATAATACTCAACAGTAACTTAATACTCAACAGTAACTTAATAATACTCAACGGTAACTTAATAATGCTCAACAGTAACTTAATAATACTCAATGGGAACTTAATAATACTCAACAGTAACTTAATAATACTCAACAGTAACTTAATAATACTCAATAGTAACTTAATAATACTCAACGGTAACTTAATAATACTCATCGGTAACTTAATAATACTCAACGGTAACTTAATACTCAACAGTAACTTAATAATACTCAACGGTAACTCAATAATACTCATCGGTAACTTAATACTCAACAGTAACTTAATAATACTCAACGGTAACTTAATAATACTCAACAGTAACTTAATAATACTCAACGGTAACTTAATAATACTCAACGGTAACTTAATACTCAACAGTAACTTAATAATACTCAACAGTAACTTAATAATACTCAACGGTGACTTAATAATACTCAACGGTAACTTAATAATACTCAACGGTAACTTAATACTCAACGGTGACTTAAAAATACTCAACGGTGACTAATAATACTCAACGGTGACTTAATAATACTCAACGGTAACTTAATAATACTCAACGGTAACTTAATACTCAACGGTGACTTAAAAATACTCAACGGTGACTAATAATACTCAACAGTAACTTAATAATACTCAACGGTAACTTAATAATACTCAACGGTAACTTAATACTCAACGGTAACTTAATACTCAACGGTGACTAATAATACTCAACGGTAACTTAATAATACTCAACGGTGACTAATAGTACTCAACGGTAACTTTATAATACTCAACGGTGACTAATAATACTCAACGGTAACTTAATAATACTCAACGGTGACTAATAATACTCAACAGTAACTTAATAATACTCAACGGTGACTAATAATACTCAACGGTAACTTAATAATACTCAACGGTAACTTAATAATACTCAATGGTAACTTAATACTCAACGGTAACTTAATAATACTCAACGGTGACTAATAATACTCAACGGTAACTTTATAATACTCAACGGTAACTTAATAATACTCAACAGTAACTTAATAATACTCAACGGTGACTAATAATATTCAACAGTAACTTAATAATACTCAACGGTAACTTAATAATACTCAACGGTGACTAATAATATTCAACAGTAGCTTAATAATACTCAACGGTAACTTAATAATACTCAACGGTAACTTAATACTCAACGGTAACTTAATAATACTCAACGGTGACTAATAATGCTCAACGGTAACTTTATAATACTCAACGGTAACTTAATAATACTCAACAGTAACTTAATAATACTCAAGGGGTGACTAATAATATTCAACAGTAACTTAATAATACTCAACGGTAACTTAATAATACTCAACAGTAACTTAATAATACTCAACAGTAACTTAATAATACTCAACGGTGACTAATAATATTCAACAGTAACTTAGTAATACTCAACAGTAACTTAATAATACTCAACGGTGACTAATAATACTCAACAGTAACTTAATAATACTCAACAGTAACTTAATAATACTCAACAGTAACTTAATAATACTCAACGGTAACTTAATAATACTCAACAGTAACTTAATAATACTCAACGGTGACTAATAATATTCAACAGTAACTTAATAATACTCAACAGTAACTTAATAATACTCAACGGTGACTAATAATACTCAACAATAACTTAATAATACTCAACAGTAACTTAATAATACTCAACGGTGACTAATAATACTCAACAGTAACTTAATAATACTCAACAGTAACTTAATAATACTCAACAGTGACTAATAATATTCAACAGTAACTTAATAATACTCAACGGTGACTAATAATATTCAACAGTAAATTAATATTACTCAACGGTGACTAATAATATTCAACAGTAACTTAATAATACTCAACGGTGACTAATAATATTCAACAGTAACTTAATAATACTCAACAGTAACTTAATAATACTCAACAGTAACTTAATAATACTCAACGGGAACTTAATGCTCAACCGTAACTTAATAATACTCAACAGTAACTTAATAATACTCAACGGTAACTTAATAATACTCAACAGTAACTTAATAATACTCAACAGTAACTTAATAATACTCAACAGTAACTTAATAATACTCAACAGTAACTTAATAATACTCAACAGTAACTTAATAATACTCAACAGTAACTTAATAATACTCAACAGTAACTTAATAATACTCAACGGTGACTAATAATATTCATCAGTAACTTAATAATACTCAACGATGATTAATAATATTCAACGGTAACTTAATAATACTCAACGGTGACTAATAATATTCAACAGTAACTTAATAATACTCAACGATGACTAAAAATATTCAACGGTAACTTAATAATACTCAACGGTGACTAATAATATTCAACAGTAACTTAATAATACTCAACGGTGACTAATAATATTCAACAGTAACTTAATAATACTCAACGGTGACTAATAATATTCAACAGTAACTTAATAATACTCAACAGTAACTTAATAATACTCAACAGTAACTTAATAATACTCAACGGGAACTTAATGCTCAACCGTAACTTAATAATACTCAACAGTAACTTAATAATACTCAACGGTAACTTAATAATACTCAACAGTAACTTAATAATACTCAACAGTAACTTAATAATACTCAACAGTAACTTAATAATATTCAACAGTAACTTAATAATACTCAACAGTAACTTAATAATACTCATCAGTAACTTAATAATACTCAACAGTAACTTAATAATACTCAACAGTAACTTAATAATACTCAACAGTAACTTAATAATACTCAACAGTAACTTAATAATACTCAACGGTGACTAATAATATTCATCAGTAACTTAATAATACTCAACGATGACTAATAATATTCAACAGTAACTTAATAATACTCAACAGTAACTTAATAATACTCAACAGTAACTTAATAATACTCAACGGTGACTAATAATATTCAACAGTAACTTAATAATACTCAACGATGACTAATAATATTCAACGGTGACTAATAATACTCAACGGTGACTAATAATACTCAACGGTGACTAATAATACTCAACGGTGACTAATAATACTCAACGGTAACTTAATAATACTCAACGGTAACTTAAAGGTGTACATACCCACCTATTTGTACTCACTTATTTGTGGCTGTAGGGGTCGGGTCACAGCTCCTGGCCCCACCTCTTCGTTTGCCGCTACTGGGGTCACTCTTGGCTTCGAGGGCCTTATCGTACTTCTCCTTAAAGCTATGTATGGATCCTGTCTCTGCCAACCCACAAGTGTGCGTGTGTGTACTTACCTAGTTGTGGTTGTATGGGTCGATTCATAGCTCTTGGCCCCGCCTCTTCACTGGCCGCCACTCAGTCACTCTACCCGCTCCGTGAGCTTTATCATACCTCTTCTTAAAGCTATGTATGGATCCTGTGAGTGTGTGTACACGCCTTTGTTAGAGTGTACAACAAATAGGATGGCTGCGTGGGTGTAAAACACAGAAATAAAACAAGAGTTGCTAAGTATTGAACGTGTTGCAGGACGGTGGAGGTGGGAGGTGACAGCTGTGCGATAATGAGCTTCGTTAGATAACGAACAAAACTGTCGATATCAGCAGTGTCGTCGCCCAGCCTGGATAATTATCGTACCTTGCATCCTCCTGTTACTACCACTACTACCACTACCACCACTACCACCACTACCACTACTAGCACCACCACCACTACCTCCACTACCACCACCACCACTACTACCACCACTACCATGACCACCACTACCACTACCACCACCACCACCTGTGATATACCTGTGACCTGTTACAAGAATTTACCTCATCTTTTTGCCTGGCTTAGGTTGAAGACTCCTTATTGATTACCTGGTCAACCAGGTTGTTGCTGCTGGAGTCAGGCTGGCCCACATATCCATCACAGCTTGGTTCATCTGGTACTTAGCGGAGACAATAATCCACGTTCCTCTTGAAAACTTGTACACTTGGTATCTGCTGGTAACAGCTGGACAAGTCTGGGACCACGGATGTTGATACCATGTGCTCTTATTGTGACCACGGCGCCCCTGCTTCTCCCATGGTTTATTTTACGCTTATTCTTAAATCTTTGACTTCGGTATGTAGTTATGTTAGTGTGTAGGTTAAGGACCAGGTCCTCAAGCACCTTCCACACATACAATGTATAATCATATATCTCTCGTTCTCTCTAGAGTACATTCCCAGTTCTCTGAGACGTTCCCAGGAGTGAAATTGTGTAATTGACTTTATGTAGGCAGTAAACACATTTGTTTAATTCGTCAACTCTGTGTTTTTCCAACTCTGGTATCTCTCCTGCCCTGGACGGAACTGTCAACATCGACCAGTAGTCTATGCAAGAGGGCACAAGTGTTCTGAAAAGTGTCCTCACTGGCATTATTTCTATTTTGTAAGTTCTTGTTTTCCAGACTGTCATTTTCTGGGCCTCTGCAGTGTTTGCATTATTAGGTTCTTTGTGGTTTGATCCCAGGTATGGGGGGGGAATGCTGGGTTTGTTACCTTACACCTGCAGCCACTGTTCACCTAGCAATAGGTAGATTAGGTTAGGTTAGCTTAAGTTTGTCAGGAAACAGGACTAGTGTTTCCTGATGCTGGTCTTAGTCACGTGATGACCCACAGCTGGAGCTTGTGGTTATCTTATCGAGGTCTTCCACAAAAAAAAAAATAAAAAGAGAGATTTAGCCCAGATCTAAACTTTTCATCTGAGAAAATGCTGAGTGATCGCGATAGTGGTAGTTAGCAGGTCTTTCTAAATAGAGAGGTCTATGAATCTGGCCCAGGAGCTGGAAGTGTGGACTCTTCCCTCACTTTCCAAGGAATTTTGTGCCTATGTCAGGTATATATGTCAGGTGGGCAGAGGTAATGAGAAAACTTTCTGGTTTCTCCCCTCTTCTGTTGTTCAGTGAACTGCTGAACACTGAGTCATGCTGGACTTTCAGGATTTCACTCGTTTCTATTTTCCTCGTCTGTGTATGAAACTGCTATTAGTAGAGGCATTTTTTATTTTCCTTATTGTGTGTGTGTAGAAATGTCTAGTTTTTCATAGAGTTTTTTTTTCCATATTGTGTATGTGTAGAAATGTTAAATTTTTCGTTATTTCTTGTATAACTTTTTCTTCTTTACATCCTCTTTCAGTCTGAAAAGAATGTTTTAGTTCCTGTTTGTTGCTGTTAATCTCTCAATAAAAGTTATCCTTCTTTTCTTGTGACATATTTATGTTTTCAATTAGTTCTGCAATCTATCTTTTTCCTCGTCTTAACCATCTTTTCCGTCTTCTTTCAGTGGCTGATCTCCATTCTGGCTTTCTTAGCAGAACATAAGAATGGAGGAACACTGTATTAGATGTGGCTAAAGACACATGCAAACTTCAAGACACTGATGTGACATGCATGGAGAACGTTACAGTTTACTCCCCGTTCATCATACCCAGTGGCACGCCTAGTAGCAGTTAGGCTGGAGCAGTTTATTTAGGGGCCCAACTGTTCTGTTAGGCTGTCCAATTCAAGTCAACTAAGTGGATGAAAGTTTACATCCAGGTTGTTGTTTTACTTTGGCACCTGGCTGGTGGCAGACACTCACTAATGCTTGTCAGATACACTCATACTAGCTATACTATCTTGACACGTAAACCAACTGTAGCGAGTGCCTCTTTGCACTCTCTCACTCGTTATTACTATTCTGCTGATCATGTAACTCTGTAAATACAGTAAGTTCTGTAAATATGGAAATAAGTCACTTTGTCTGACATTTTTGGATTATCCTAAGTTCTCTACATATATGATAATACATGTATATGTAGTTGTATATGTAGTTGTATATGTAGTTGTATTTGTGTATACCTGAATAAACTTACTGTAAATATCTTAGTGAAGGGGATATATGAGTGAAAAGCTACCCTCTTTAGTTTACCTTGAACTGTTTGTCTTGATTCTTGTTTTGAGAGTATGTGAGGGAGAGTATGTGTAGGAGAGTGTGTGAGGGAGAGTATGTGTAGGAGAGTGTGTGAGGGAGAGGATGTGTAGGAGAGTGTGTGAGGGAGAGGATGTGTAGGAGAGTGTGTGAGGGAGAGTATGTGTAGGAGAGTGTGTGAGGGAGAGTATGTGTAGGAGAGTGTGTGAGGGAGAGTATGTGTAGGAGAGTGTGTGAGGGAGAGTATGTGAGGGAGAGTATGTGTAGGAGAGTGTGTGAGGGAGAGTATGTGAGGGAGAGTATGTGTAGGAGAGTGTGTGAGGGAGAGTATGTGTAGGAGAGTGTGTGAGGGAGAGTATGTGTAGGAGAGTGTGTGAGGGAGAGTATGTGTAGGAGAGTGTGTGAGGGAGAGTATGTGTAGGAGAGTGTGTGAGGGAGAGTATGTGTAGGAGAGTGTGTGAGGGAGAGTATGTGTAGGAGAGTGTGTGAGGGAGAGTATGTGTAGGAGAGTGTGTGAGGGAGAGTATGTGTAGGAGAGTGTGTGAGGGAGAGTATGTGTAGGAGAGTGTGTGAGGGAGAGTATGTGTAGGAGAGTATGTGAGGGAGAGTATGTGTAGGAGAGTGTGTGAGGGAGAGTGTGTGATGAAGAGTATGTGTAGGAGAGTATGTGAGGGAGAGTATGTGTAGGAGAGTGTGTGAGGGAGAGTGTGTGATGAAGAGTATGTGTAGGAGAGTGTGTGAGGGAGAGTATGTGTAGGAGAGTGTGTGAGGGAGAGTGTGTGAGGGAGAGTATGTGTAGGAGAGTGTGTGAGGGAGAGTATGTGTTGGAGAGTGTGTGAGGGAGAGTATGTGTAAGAGAGTGTGTGATGAAGAGTATGTGTAGGAGAGTGTGTGAGGGAGAGTATGTGTAGGAGAGTGTGTGAGGGAGAGTATGTGTAGGAGAGTGTGTGAGGGAGAGTATGTGTAGGAGAGTGTGTGAGGGAGAGTGTGTGATGAAGAGTATGTGTAGGAGAGTGTGTGAGGGAGAGTATGTGTAGGAGAGTGTGTGAGGGAGAGTGTGTGATGAAGAGTATGTGTAGGAGAGTGTGTGAGGGAGAGTATGTGTAGGAGAGTGTGTGAGGGAGAGTATGTGTAGGAGAGTGTGTGAGGGAGAGTATGTGTAGGAGAGTGTGTGAGGGAGAGTATGTGTAGGAGAGTGTGTGAGGGAGAGTATGTGTAGGAGAGTGTGTGAGGGAGAGTATGTGTAGGAGAGTGTGTGAGGGAGAGTATGTGTAGGAGAGTATGTGAGGGAGAGTATGTGTAGGAGAGTGTGTGAGGGAGAGTGTGTGATGAAGAGTATGTGTAGGAGAGTGTGTGAGGGAGAGTATGTGTAGGAGAGTGTGTGAGGGAGAGTATGTGTAGGAGAGTGTGTGATGAAGAGTATGTGTAGGAGAGTGTGTGAGGGAGAGTATGTGTAGGAGAGTGTGTGAGGGAGAGTATGTGTAGGAGAGTGTGTGAGGGAGAGTATGTGTAGGAGAGTGTGTGAGGGAGAGTGTGTGATGAAGAGTATGTGTAGGAGAGTGTGTGAGGGAGAGTATGTGTAGGAGAGTGTGTGAGGGAGAGTATGTGTAGGAGAGTATGTGAGGGAGAGTATGTGTAGGAGAGTGTGTGAGGGAGAGTATGTGTAGGAGAGTGTGTGAGGGAGAGTATGTGTAGGAGAGTGTGTGAGGGAGAGTATGTGTAGGAGAGTGTGTGAGGGAGAGTGTGTGATGAAGAGTATGTGTAGGAGAGTGTGTGAGGGAGAGTATGTGTAGGAGAGTGTGTGAGGGAGAGTATGTGTAGGAGAGTGTGTGAGGGAGAGTATGTGTAGGAGAGTGTGTGAGGGAGAGTATGTGTAGGAGAGTGTGTGAGGGAGAGTATGTGTAGGAGAGTGTGTGAGGGAGAGTATGTGTAGGAGAGTGTGTGAGGGAGAGTATGTGTAGGAGAGTGTGTGAGGGAGAGTGTGTGATGAAGAGTATGTGTAGGAGAGTGTGTGAGGGAGAGTATGTGTAGGAGAGTGTGTGAGGGAGAGTGTGTGATGAAGAGTATGTGTAGGAGAGTGTGTGAGGGAGAGTATGTGTAGGAGAGTGTGTGAGGGAGAGTATGTGTAGGAGAGTGTGTGAGGGAGAGTATGTGTAGGAGAGTGTGTGAGGGAGAGTATATGTAGGAGAGTGTGTGAGGGAGAGTATGTGTAGGAGAGTGTGTGAGGGAGAGTATGTGTAGGGAGAGTGTATGTGAGGAAGATTATGTGGAAGAGCGTGTGTGAGGGAGAGTGTGTGAGGGAGAGTGTGTGAGGGAGAGTGTGTATGAGGGAGACTGTACCTGGAAGATTGTGTGGGCGAGAGTAAGAAAAACAAGACACCGACCCAAAAAAAAAAAAAAAATTTAAACGAACATTGCTTAACAGTTTAAGACACGAAATCATGTGAAACTCAGGCAATAAACTAGCCACAACTATCACTTAACTATTCTAATGCCAATAGTACGCCACTAACAGTAACATTAATACTGACAAGAACTGTTTCTGTCTCATTACAGGTGAAGGGAATACGGGGGAGATAACTGGCTCTCCAGTCATCGTGAACAACCTCACCATCACCTGAGACACAGTGCTCCTCTCGTGGTCAACAATGCTATTACTCTGGCTATTCCCGTTGGCATTATTCTCGCTACACTTCGGTTGTTATTCCCGCTAGACTTGGGTATTCTCTCGCTAGACTTTGGTATTAGTCTCGCTAAAACTCAGTAATTCTCTCGCTAGACTTTGGTATTAGTCTCGCTAAAACTCAGTAATTCTCTCGCTAGACTTTGGTATTAGTCTCGCTAAAACTCAGTAATTCTCTCGCTAGACTTTGGTATTAGTCTCGCTAAAACTCAGTAATTCTCTCGCTAGACTTTGGTATTAGTCTCGCTAAAACTCAGTAATTCTCTCGCTAGACTTTGGTATTAGTCTCGCTAAAACTCAATAATTCTCTCGCTAGACTTTGGTATTATTGTCACTAATACCAGGTATTATTCTTGTTAAGCTTATTATTGCTTATACTTGGTATAACTTTTGTTAATTATTGGTATTATTACTCTTAAAATAGATATTACTCTGGTTGAAACAGGGTAATATTCTCCCTAAGTCTCCACGAATTAAGAAAAAACAGTGGAAGTAAATTTTTTTGTTTATACAGAGAAATAAGTGACAGAAACGAATATTTTAACAGATTTAAGCATTGTTTGTTGGGTGATTATTGCTGGATTTAAAGTGGTTTTTGACCTGTTAGAATCTTGTGTTTGAGTGAACTCTGACCTTGTAAATCCAGTGTATCTAGAGAAGTCACAAGGGCCTTGACCTGTCGATCCCGTGAACCTTCAAAGGTAACCAGATCACAAGGGCCTTGATGTGTCGATCCCGTGAACCTTCAAAGGTAACCAGATCACAAGGGCCTTGATGTGTCGATCCCGTGAACCTTCAAAGGTAACCAGATCACAAGGGCCTTGATGTGTCGATCCCGTGAACCTTCAAAGGTAACCAGATCACAAGGGCCTTGATGTGTCGATCCCGTGAACCTTCAAAGGTAACCAGATCACAAGGGCCTTGATGTGTCGATCCCGTGAACCTTCAAAGGTAACCAGATCACAAGGGCCTTGATGTGTCGATCCCGTGAACCTTCAAAGGTAACCAGATCACAAGGGTCTTGATGTGTCGATCCCGTGAACCTTCAAAGGTAACCAGATCACAAGGGCCTTGATGTGTCGATCCCGTGAACCTTCAAAGGTAACCAGATCACAAGGGTCTTGATGTGTCGATCCCGTGAACCTTCAAAGGTAACCTGGGTAATCCTTGACCAGCTGGTCTCTTCTAAATTGATAGGCCACAAGAAGAGGCCTTGATCTGTTGACCCCGTGTACCTAGCGAGGTCACCAAGGCCTTGACCTGGTCTGAGGTCATCTAGTCACCAGCATGCCAGCCAGGAGAGGACTTCTGGCTCCCCAAAACACCTTTCTTGACACCATAGCCACTCGATTCGATGGAACACGTAAGTATTAACCTTTCCATAACTTTGTATTGGTAACTCTAACACACACAACTAGACCATAATTTGGAGATGAAACTAGATGTTTCGAGTAGCCCTTAAACCATTATCAGGACGAAATGAAAGCTCGCCTAATTGTACTAGCAGTTAGTGAAAGATGTCAATTGTTACAGGCAAGATAACGAAGTAATCTCTCTCTCTCTCTCTCTCTCTCTCTCTCTCTCTCTCTCTCTCTCTCTCTTTAATAACACAATTAACGTCTCTTGCAAAAAAACGTTTATGTATATACAATTAGTGAATAAATTCACTCTTAAATATTCCCATATTGGAAAATCTGATGGATATATAATTTTTTTCAATGTACCGACCGTCTCCCACCCAGGCAGAGTGACCCCCCAAAAAAAACTTCCTTTTTTTTGTAATTAGTAATTTATACAGGTGTTACTAGCCCCTTGCTTCTGGTATATCGTATTTGTCTGTTTCCGACGGAGGAATCCTATTGTGCAGACGTCAGGTTACATCAGTACAGATAACCAGGTATTTAATAAAAACGTAGCGCAATAGATGGGTTCCTTTACTGTCGAAACGTTTCGCCCTCACGATAGACTTCTTCAGTCATATACAGAGAGGAATAGATATGGGACAGTAGAGGTAGCTGCAGCTTTACAGATGTGGTTGTGAGGTGATCAGTCCCTCAGCCTGGAACAGAGTTGCTCCCCACAGTGTGGATCAAGGTCAACCTGAAGAATAAGACTAAAGTGATCCACGAAATCGTAATGACACGATTGCAAACAAACCATAGCACGGGTGGGGATAGAACCCATGGTCAGAGAGCCTCAAAACTCCAGACCGTCGCGTTAGCCACTGGACCAGCTGGCCACAATTATTATGGCCAGCTGGTCCAGTGGCTAACGCTACAATTATTGTGGCTAGCTGGTCCAGTGGCTAACGCTACAATTATTATGGCTAGCTGGTCCAGTGGCTAACGCTACAATTATTGTGGCTAGCTGGTCCAGTGGCTAATGCTACAATTATTGTGGCTACCTGGTCCAGTGGCTAACGCTACAATTATTGTGGCTAGCTGGTCCAGTGGCTAACGCTACAATTATTGTGGCTAGCTGGTCCAGTGGCTAACGCTACAATTATTGTGGCTAGCTGGTCCAGTGGCTAACGCGACGGTCTGGAGTTTTGAGACTCTGACCGCGGGTTCTATCCCCACCCGTGGTATAGTTTTTTTTAAGACTGAAGTCCTATGTACTGCCTAAGGCACATAACTAACACACATGTGTTGCACACATATGTTGAATAATGACAACACACTGGGACAGCAACACAGGATGATTGATCTGTATATTTCGACCCCCTTCTGGGATCCTCTTCAGCAGAAGAGGATCCCTGAAAGGGGTCGAGATATGAAACTAAAATATATATAAAATACCAACACTATATAGACCGGGCCGCGGGGGCGTTGACCCCCGGAACTCTCTCCAGGAGAACTATAGTTAGTAAATATCTCCGTCGTTATTCTCCATAACAAATATACACACTCGCCCGTCCCGGGCAGGTCCATCTTAAATACAACCTTCCCAACACTCTCCACACTACACATACAGTGGAACCTCAAATATTGAACCTTCCCAACACTCTCCACACTACACATACAGTGGAACCTCAAATATTGAACCTTCCCAACACTCTCCACACTACACATACAGTGGAACCTCAAATATTGAACCTTCCCAACACTCTCCACACTACACATACAGTGGAACCTCAAATATTGAACCTTCCCAACAGTCTCCACACTACATATACAGTGGAACCTCAAATATTGAACCTTCCCAACACTCTCCACACTACATATACAGTGGAACCTCAAATATTGAACCTTCCCAACACTCTCCACACTACATATACAGTGGAACCTCAAATATTGAACCTTCCCAACACTCTCCACACTACACATACAGTGGAACCTCAAATATTGAACCTTCCCAACACTCTCCACACTACATATACAGTGGAACCTCAAATATTGAACCTTCCCAACACTCTCCACACTACACATACAGTGGAACCTCAAATAATGAACCTTCCCAACACTCTCCACACTACATATACAGTGGAACCTCAAATATTGAACCTTCCCAACACTCTCCACACTACACATACAGTGGAACCTCAAATATTGAACCTTCCCAACACTCTCCACACTACACATACAGTGGAACCTCAAATATTGAACCTTCCCAACACTCTCCACACTACACATACAGTGGAACCTCAAATATTGAACCTTCCCAACACTCTCCACACTACACATACAGTGGAACCTCAAATATTGAACTTTCTTCTGTCCAGAAGTCTGTTCGAGCGCCGCTACTGAATGAAATTATTCCCATCAGGAATAATGTAAATTAGGTTAGTCCATGTCAGACCCTCAAAAATACACTTATAAAAGCACTTACAAAAATACACTTATAAAAGCACTTACAAAAATACACTTATAAAAGCACTTACAAAAATACACTTATAAAAGCACTTACAAAAATACACTTATAAAAGCACTTACAAAAATACACTTATAAAAGCACTTACAAAAATACACTTATAAAAGCACTTACAAAAATACACTTATAAAAGCACTTACAAAAATACACTTATAAAAGCACTTACAAAAATACACTTATAAAAGCACTTACAAAAATACACTTATAAAAGCACTTACAAAAATACACTTATAAAAGCACTTACAAAAATACACTTATAAAAGCACTTACAAAAATACACTTATAAAAGCACTTACAAAAATACACTTATAAAAGCACTTACAAAAATACACTTATAAAAGCACTTACAAAAATACACTTATAAAAGCACTTACAAAAATACACTTATAAAAGCACTTACAAAAATACACTTATAAAAGCACTTACAAAAATACACTTATAAAAGCACTTACAAAAATACACTTATAAAAGCACTTACAAAAATACACTTATAAAAGCACTTACAAAAATACACTTATAAAAGCACTTACAAAAATACACTTATAAAAGCACTTACAAAAATACACTTATAAAAGCACTTACAAAAATACACTTATAAAAGCACTTACAAAAATACACTTATAAAAGCACTTACAAAAATACACTTATAAAAGCACTTACAAAAATACACTTATAAAAGCACTTACAAAAATACACTTATAAAAGCACTTACAAAAATACACTTATAAAAGCACTTACAAAAATACACTTACATAATTGGTCGTGTTGGGAGCAGTTCGATTTTTGAGGTTCCACTGTGCTCACATATACACTATATATACTGATATATACACTATATACACCCATATATACACTATATATACTGATATATACACTATATATACTGATATATACACTATATACACCCATATATACACTATATATACTGATATATACACTATATATACTGATATATACACTATATACACCCATATATACACTATATATACTGATATATACACTATATACACCCATATATACACTATATATACTGATATATACACTATATATACTGATATATACACTATATACACCCATATATACACTATATATACTGATATATACACTATATATACTGATATATACACTATATACACCCATATATACACTATATATACTGATATATACACTATATATACTGATATATACACTATATACACCCATATATACACTATATATACTGATATATACACTATATACACCCATATATACACTATATATACTGATATATACACTATATACACCCATATATACACTATATATACTGATATATACACTATATACACCCATATATACACTATATATACTGATATATACACTATATACACCCATATATACACTATATATACTGATATATACACTATATACACCCATATATACACTATATATACTGATATATACACTATATACACCCATATATACACTATATATACTGATATATACACTATATACACCCATATATACACTATATATACTGATATATACACTATATACACCCATATATACACTATATATACTGATATATACACTATATACACCCATATATACACTATATATACTGATATATACACTATATACACCCATATATACACTACATATACTGATATATACACTATATACACCCATATATACACTATATATACTGATATATACACTATATACACTCATATATACACTATATATACTGATATATACACTATATACACCCATATATACACTATATATACTGATATATACACTATATACACCCATATATACACTATATATACTGATATATACACTATATACACCCATATATACACTATATATACTGATATATACACTATATACACCCATATATAAACTATATATACTGATATATACACTATATACACCCATATATACACTATATATACTGATATATACACTATATACACCCACATATACACTATATATACTGATATATACACTATATACACCCATATATACACTATATATACTGATATATACACTATATACACCCATATATACACTATATATACTGATATATACACTATATACACTCATATATACACTATATACACTGATATATACATTATATACACTATATACACTCATATATACACTATATACACTGATATATACATTATATACACTATATATACTCATATATACACTATATATACTCATATATACACTATATATACTGATATATACACTATATATACTCGTGTACTCTTTACCCAGGTATATGTGTTTATGACTTGATAAATCTACCTATGTGGGCGAAACGTTGTCAATAAAGTATCGCATTATACTGCGTTTGTGTCTATCTTTCCATAGGGTCGAAATATACAGATTAATTGATCTGAGTTTCGCTCTTCATGTGGGTTATTAACGAACATTGACTAGTTAATTAAGATTAATTTATTAATAATACCGGTACAATAATACCGGTACAATAATACCGGTACAATAATACCGGTACAATAATACCGGTACAATAATACCGGTACAATAATACCGGTACAATAATACCGGTACAACAATACCGGTACAATAATACCGGTACAATAATACCGGTACAATAATACCGGTACAATAAAACCGGTACAATAATACCGGTACAATAAAACCGGTACAATAATACCAGTACAATAATACCGGTACAATAATACCGGTACAATAATACCGGTACAATAATACCGGTACAATAATACTGGTACAATAATACCGGTACAATAAAACCGGTATAATAATACCAGTACAATAATACCGGTACAATAATACCGGTACAATAATACCGGTACAATAATACCGGTACAATAATACCGGTACAATAATACCGGTACAATAATACCGGTGCAATAAAACCGGTACAATAATACCGATACAATAATACCGGTACAATAACACCGGTACAATAATACCGGTACAATAATACTGGTACAATAATACCGGTACAATAATACTGGTACAATAATACCGGTACAATAATACCGGTACAATAATACCGGTACAATAATACCGGTACAATAATACCGGTACAATAATACCGGTACAATAATACCGGTACAATAATACTCGTACAATAATACCGATACAATAATACCGGTACAATAATACCGGTACAATAATACCGGTACAATAATACTGGTACAATAATACTGGTACAATAATACTGGTACAATAATACCGGTACAATAATACTGGTACAATAATACCGATACAATAATACCGGTACAATAATACCGGTACAATAATACCGATACAATAATACCGGTACAATAATACCTGTACAATAATACCGGTACAATAATACTGGTACAATAATACCGGTACAATAATACCGGTACAATAAAACCGGTACAATAATACCGATACAATAATACCGGTACAATAATACCGGTACAATAATACTGGTACAATAATACCGGTACAATAATACCGGTGCAATAATACCAGTACAATAATACTGGTATAATAATACCGGTACAATAATACCGGTACAATAATACCGGTACAATAATACTGGTACAATAATACTGGTACAATAATACTGGTACAATAATACCGGTACAATAATACCGGTACAATAATACCGGTACAATAATACCGGTACAATAATACCGGTACAATACCGGTACAATAATACCGGTACAATAATACCGGTACAATAATACCGGTACAATAATACCGATACAATAATACCGGTACAATAATACCGGTACAATAATACCGATACCATAATACCGGTACAATAATACAGGTACAATAATACTGGTACAATAATACCGATACAATAATACCGGTACAATAATATCGGTACAATAATACCGGTACAATAATACCAGTACAATAATACTGGTATAATAATACTGGTACAATAATACTGATACAATAATACCGGTACAATAATACCGGTACAATAATACCGGTACAATAATACCGGTACAATAATACTGGTACAATAATACTGGTACAATAATACCGGTACAATAATACTGGTACAATAATACCGGTACAATAATACCGGTACAATAATACCGATACAATAATACCGGTACAATAATACCGGTACAATAATACCGGTACAATAATACCGGTACAATAATACTGGTACAATAATACTGGTACAATAATACCGGTACAATAATACTGGTACAATAATACTGGTACAATAATACCGGTACAATAATACTGGTACAATAATACTGGTACAATAATACCGGTACAATAATACCGGTACAATAATACCGGTACAATAATACCGGTACAATAATACTGGTACAATAATACTGGTACAATAATACCGGTACAATAATACCGGTACAATAATACCGGTACAATAATTCCGGTACAATAATACCGGTACAATAATACCGGTACAATAATACCGGTACAATAATACCGGTGCAATAATACCAGTACAATAATACTGGTATAATAATACTGGTACAATAATACTGGTACAATAATACCGGTACAATAATACTGGTACAATAATACCGGTACAATAATACCGGTACAATAATACCGGTACAATAATACCGGTACAATAATACTGGTACAATAATACCGGTACAATAATACTGGTACAATAATACCGGTACAATAATACTGGTACAATAATACCGGTACAATAATACCGGTACAATAATACCGGTACAATAATACTGGTACAATAATACTGGCACAATAATACTGGCACAATAATACCAGTACAATAATACCGGTACAATAATACCGGTACAATAATACCGGTACAATAATACTGGTACAATAATACCGGTACAATAATACCGGTACAATAATACCGGTACAATAATACCGGTACAATAATACCGATACAATAATACCGATACAATAATACCGGTACAATAATACCGGTACAATAATACCGGTACAATAAAACCGGTACAATAATACCAGTACAATAATACCGGTACAATAATACCGGTACAATAATACCGGTACAATAATGCCGGTACAATAATACCGGTACAATAATACCGGTACAATAATACCGGTACAATAATACCGGTACAACAACGATAGCTTGATAAGACATGTGCAACAGTTAGGTGTCTTTATACCGTAACGTATCGCCTACACAGCAGGCGTCTTCAGTCGAGTACAGAGGAGGCAGTAGTAGGGATGTGACAACGATGTCATCAGTCCATCAGTCTTGATGACGTAGTTTTGAGGTAGTCAGTCCCTCAGCCTGGAGAAGAATTCTGTTCCATAATCTTGAGACTGATGAATAATAAAGTACAATGCTGGAACAATACACATATAACCAGCACATTGGAGCTTACAACGACGTTTCGGTCCAACTTGTACCATTTACAAAGTCGTTGTAGATGAATGGTTCAGGGAACCGACACGTTGATAAATTAGACACATGTGCAACTCTTGGGTATCTTTATTGAGTAAACCTTTCGCCACACAGTGACTTCATCAGTCCAATACAAAGGAGAATCTTGAAGAACAGGAGGAGAATGAGGTAATCTATTCAAGATTGATGGACTTACCACATCGACTCAAGGTTGAGGGACTGATTACCTGATTCTCCTCCTGTTCTTCAAGTTTCTCCTTTGTATTGGACTGATGAAGCCACTGTGTGGCGAAACGTTTCCTCAGTAAAGATACCCAAGAGTTGCACATGTGTCTAATTCATCAACATTTACAAAATCACACTGAACACATCAACTCCAGGCTGAGGGACTGATTACCACAAGCTACTCATCTTCCACCGTTATTCTCTATATTGGACTGAAGAAGCCACTGGTGGGCTAAACCTTCCCTCAATAAAGATTCACAGATGTTTCACAAGTGTCTCAATCTTGTTTTCTAAGTCATTTATATCACAAAACAACTGTTGATGTGCAGCTGTTGTTTCAACAGTTTTGAGTCCTTCTATCTGCATCTCTAAGATAATCAGGATCAAAACAGAGGAGAGGATCGCATCCTTTTCTAGGATGCTGCTACAGCATCTCACTATCATTTACGTTCTTATTTTGTGTCGGGAACTTACTCCTTATGGATCAAGCGATTCCCCTGGCAGGATTAAGTGGTCTTGAAGCCTGTCTGCACACGAGGGTCATTAAGGCTGCATGTCACCTGGTCTTGAAGCCTGTCTGCACACGAGGGTCATTAAGGCTGCATGTCATCTGGTCTTGAGATCTGTCTGCACACGAGGGTCATTAAGGCTGCATATCACCTGGTCTTGAGGTCTGTCTGCACACGAGGGTCATCAAGGCTGCATGTCACCTGGTCTTGAGGTCTGTCTGCACACGAGGGTCATTAAGGCTGCATGTCATCTGGTCTTGAAGCCTGTTTGCACACGAGGGTCATTAAGGCTGCATGTCATCTGGTCTTGAAGCCTGTGTGCACAAGAGGGTCATTAAGGCTTCATGTCACCTGGTCTTGAAGCCTGTCTGCACACGAGGGTCATTAAGGCTGCATGTCATCTGGTCTTGAAGCCTGTTTGCGCACGAGGGTCATTAAGGCTTCATGTCACCTGGTCTTGAAGCCTGTCTGCACACGAGGGTCATTAAGGCTGCATGTCTCCTGGTCCTCACGTCTGTCTACACACGAGGGTCATTAAGGCTGGTTGGTTAATGGGGTTTAAAGACTATGTGGCAACCTGTTTCTCCACCACTTAAGAATACTTTAAACTCTAAAATACTGATTAATGCACTGTCAGCATATACACGCTGAGAAAATACACATCTGAGCTTATACATCTAATATATATATATATATATATCTATATATATATATATATATATATATATATATATATATATATATATATATATATATATATATATATATATATATATATATATATATATATATATATATATATTATCACACTGGCCGATTCCCACCAAGGCAGGGTGGCCCGAAAAAGAAAAACTTTCACCATCATTCACTCCATCACTGTCTTGCCAGAAGGGTGCTTTACACTACAGTTTTTAAACTGCAACATTAACACCCCTCCTTCAGAGTGCAGGCACTGTACTTCCCATCTCCAGGACTCAAGTCCGGCCTGCCGGTTTCCCTGAACCCCTTCATAAATGTTACTTTGCTCACACTCCAACAGCACGTCAAGTATTAAAAACCATTTGTCTCCATTCACTCCTATCAAACACGCTCACGCATGCCTGCTGGAAGTCCAAGCCCCTCGCACACAAAACCTCCTTTACCCCCTCTCTCCAACCTTTCCTAGGCCGACCCCTACCCCGCCTTCCTTCCACTACAGACTGATACACTCTTGAAGTCATTCTGCTTCGCTCCATTTTCTCTACATGTCCGAACCACCTCAACAACCCTTCCTCAGCCCTCTGGACAACAGTTTTGGTAATCCCGCACCTCCTCCTAACTTCCAAACTACGAATTCTCTGCATTATATTCACACCACACATTGCCCTCAGACATGACATCTCCACTGCCTCCAGCCTTCTCCTCGCTGCAACATTCATCACCCATGCTTCACACCCATATAAGAGCGTTGGTAAAACTATACTCTCATACATTCCCCTCTTTGCCTCCAAGGACAAAGTTCTTTGTCTCCACAGACTCCTAAGTGCACCACTCACTCTTTTCCCCTCATCAATTCTATGATTCACCTCATCTTTCATAGACCCATCCGCTGACACGTCCACTCCCAAATATCTGAATACATTCACCTCCTCCATACTCTCTCCCTCCAATCTGATATTCAATCTTTCATCACCTAATCTTTTTGTTATCCTCATAACCTTACTCTTTCCTGTATTCACCTTTAATTTTCTTCTTTTGCACACCCTACCAAATTCATCCACCAATCTCTGCAACTTCTCTTCAGAATCTCCCAAGAGCACAGTGTCATCAGCAAAGAGCAGCTGTGACAACTCCCACTTTGTGTGTGATTCTTTATCTTTTAACTCCACGCCTCTTGCCAAGACCCTCGCATTTACTTCTCTTACAACCCCATTTATAAATATATTAAACAACCACGGTGACATCACACATCCTTGTCTAAGGCCTACTTTTACTGGGAAATAATTTCCCTCTTTCCTACATACTCTAACTTGAGCCTCACTATCCTCGTAAAAACTCTTCACTGCTTTCAGTAACCTACCTCCTACACCATACACTTGCAACATCTGCCACATTGTTCCCCTATCCACCCTGTCATACGCCTTTTTCAAATCCATAAATGCCACAAAGACCTCTTTAGCCATATCTAAATACTGTTCACTTATATGTTTCACTGTAAACACCTGGTCCACACACCCCCTACCTTTCCTAAAGCCTCCTTGTTCATCTGCTATCCTATTCTCCGTCTTACTCTTAATTCTTTCAATAATAACTCTACCATACACTTTACCAGGTATTCTCAGCAGACTTATCCCCCTATAATTTTTGCACTCTTATCCCCTTTGCCTTTATACAAAGGAACTATGCATGCTCTCTGCCAATCCCTAGGTACCTTACCCTCTTCCATACATTTATTAAATAATTGCACCAACCACTCCAAAACTATATCCCCACCTGCTTTTAACATTTCTATCTTTATCCCATCAATCCCGGCTGCCTTACCCCCTTTCATTTTACCTACTGCCTCACGAACTTCCCCCACATTCACAACTGGCTCTTCCTCACTCCTACAAGATGTTATTCCTCCTTGTCCTATACACGAAATCACAGCTTCCCTATCTTCATCAACATTTAATAATTCCTCAAAATATTCCCTCCATCTTCCCAATACCTCTAACTCTCCATTTAATAACTCTCCTCTCCCATTTTTAACTGACAAATCCATTTGTTCTCTAGGCTTTCTTAACTTGTTAATCTCACTCCAAAACTTTTTCTTATTTTCAACAAAATTTGTTGATAACATCTCACCCACTCTCTCATTTGCTCTCTTTTTACATTGCTTCACCACTCTCTTAACCTCTCTCTTTTTCTCCATATACTCTTCCCTCCTTGCATCACTTCTACTTTGTAAAAACTTCTCATATGCTAACTTTTTCTCCCTTACTACTCTCTTTACATCATCATTCCACCAATCGCTCCTCTTCCCTCCCGCACCCACTTTCCTGTAACCACAAACTTCTGCTGAACACTCTAACACTACATTTTTAAACCTACCCCATACCTCTTCGACCCCGTTGCCTATGCTCTCATTAGCCCATCTATCCTCCAATAGCTGTTTATATCTTACCCTAACTGCCTCCTCTTTTAGTGTATAAACCTTCACCTCTCTCTTCCCTGATGCTTCTATTCTCCTTGTATCCCATCTACCTTTTACTCTCAGTGTAGCTACAACTAGAAAGTGATCTGATAAATCTGTGGCCCCTCTATAAACATGTACATCCTGAAGTCTACTCAACAGTCTTTTATCTACCAATACATAATCCAACAAACTACTGTCATTTCGCCCTACATCATATCTTGTATACTTATTTATCCTCTGTTTCTTAAAATATGTATTACCTATAACTAAACCCCTTTCTATACAAAGTTCAATCAAAGGGCTCCCATTATCATTTACACCTGGCACCCCAAACTTACCTACCACACCCTCTCTAAAAGTTTCTCCTACTTTAGCATTCAGGTCCCCTACCACAATTACTCTCTCACTTGGTTCAAAGGCTCCTATACATTCACTTAACATCTCCCAAAATCTCTCTCTCTCCTCTGCATTCCTCTCTTCTCCAGGTGCATACACGCTTATTATGACCCACTTCTCGCATCCAACCTTTACTTTAATCCACATAATTCTTGAATTTACACATTCACATTCTCTTTTCTCCTTCCATAACTGATCATTTAACATTACTGCTACCCCTTCCTTTGCTCTAACTCTCTCAGATACTCCAGATTTAATCCCATTTATTTCCCCCCACTGAAACTCCCCTACCCCCTTCAGCTTTGTTTCACTTAGGGCCAGGACATCCAACTTCTTTTCATTCATAACATCAGCAATCATCTGTTTCTTGTCATCCGCACTACATCCACGCACATTTAAGCATCCCAGTTTTATAAAGTTTTTCTTCTTCTCTTTTTTAGTAAATGTCTACAGGAGAAGGGGTTACTAGCCCATTGCTCCCGGCATTTTAGTCGCCTCATACGACACGCATGGCTTACGGAGGAAAGATTCTTTTCCACTTCCCCATGGACAATAGAAGAAATAAAGAAGAACAAGAGCTATTTAGAAAAAGGAGAAAAACCTAGATGTATGTATATATATATGCATGTGCGTGTCTGTGAAGTGTGACCAAAGTGTAAGTAGGAGTAGCAAGATATCCCTGTTATCTAGCGTGTTTATGAGACAGAAAAAGACACCAGCAATCCTACCATCATGCAAAACAGTTACAGGTTTTTGTTTCACAGTCATCTGGCAGGACGGTAGTACCCTCCCTGGGTGGTTGCTGTATATATATGTATGTATATATATGTATGTATATATATGTATGTATATATATGTATGTATATATATGTATGTATATATATATATATATATATATATATATATATATATATATATATATATATATATATATATATATATATATATATATATATATATATATATATATATATATATGTATATATATATGTATATATATATATATATATATATATATATATATATATATATATATATATATATATATATATATATATATATATATATATATATATACAATGAATTAGCAGGAGCAGGCGAAATATACACAAACACTGATCTCTGGCTGAAGGAGACTCGAACCTACGAACCTTGGAACAAGGTGCGCAGTGCTATACCATTCTACCCACACTGGACAATACCTTGGCGTCCAGCTTGCGCTAGACGTTGATCCAAGGCAGCCAGCTTTCAGGGAGAAGGCTTACAGCTTTTCATCTCATCCCCTGCATGCATCAACCTTACTAGAGATTTTAACAATGCAAGGAATTCGCAAGAGCAGACGAAATATACACAAATACTGATCTCTGGTGGTTGCTGTCTACCAACCTACTGCCACAGGATGGTAGTACCTCCCTGGGTGGTTGCTGTCTACCAACCTACTACCACAGGATGGTAGTACCTCCCTGGGTGGTTGTTGTCTATCAACCTACTACCACAGGATTGTAGTACCTCCCTGGGTGGTTGTTGTCTACCAACCTACTACCACAGGACGGTAGTACCTCCCTGAGTGGTTGTTGTCTACCAACCTACTACCACAGGATGGTAGTACCTCCCTGGGTGGTTGTTGTCTACCAATCTACTACCACAGGATGGTAGTACCTCCCTGGGTGGTTGCTGTCTACCAACCTACTGCCACAGGATGGTAGTACCTCCCTGGGTGGTTGCTGTCTACCAACCTACTACCACAGGATGGTAGTACCTCCCTGGGTGGTTGTCTACCAACCTACTACCACAGGATGGTAGTACCTCCCTGGGTGGTTGTTGTCTACCAATCTACTACCACAGGACGGTAGTACCTCCCTGAGTGGTTGTTGTCTACCAATCTACTACCACAGGACGGTAGTGCCTCCCTGGGTGGTTGCTGTCTACCAGCCTACTACCTAGGATATATATATATATATATATATATATATATATATATATATATATATATATATATATATATATATATATATATATATAATGTTTGTCAGGAAACAGGACAAGTGTTTCCTGACGCTGGTCATAGATGATGACCCACAGCTGGAGGTTTTGGTCATCTGACAGAGACCTTCCACAGGCTTACCCGTCCACTCCTTTAAAAGCAATAGTCAATTATAACATTTTAGAGTTAG